>NC_056741.1:37281757-37296061 GCF_019279795.1 Protopterus annectens
AATGTAATTATAAAACCAGATCAAAAATTCTTAATAATTTTTCAGTGACAAATTGCCTCCTACTAAATGATGATACAAGAAGTTTCAAAGCCCCCTTGAATGCAGATAACACAGACTCCCATGCAGAGTTGTACACCAATGCCCTGTATACCCACTTAAGCAGTTGCATAGAATCAGCTGTATCTGACCAGATTAAAACCAGGTCTTGATGGAAAAACAAGCCACCCTGGTGGACCCCTAGTATAAACAGGCTATGCAATAAGAAAATTAAACTAACGTCCAAGAACAAGACTAAACTAGCTAAGCAGAAGAAGAACTCCCTCTCTAGCTTAAACAAACAAATTAGACATCATGTCAAGTCCTGCAACGCTAATTATGAATGCATAATTAGTGTTGATGGTGCAGTGGTGCAGCGGTAGCATTGTTGCCTCACAGCAAGAGGTTCTCCGGTTCATTCCGCAGCTGGAGTGCCTTCTCTGCAGAGTCTGCATGTCCTCCCTGCATTCGTGTGGGTTTCCTTCAGGTGCTCTGGTTTCCTCCCACATTACAAAGACATGCATCTGGAGCACTACTCCCTGGGCCTCCACTGAAAATTGGCTTTGTTCCAAGTCAGACTTTCTTGGTTAACACATGTTAAATAAATAAATAAAAATGAAGCAAAAATAGCCTCCCTAGCTAGGGATAATCACAAGGCATATGTCCGAAATCTAAAAGGGAATACCCAGCTATGCACTGAACTGGTTGTGGATGGCAACCCCCATATTCAACTGAAGGTAATAACCAACCTGCTAGCTGACAGATTTGGAGAAAACTTTACCCCCTCCCCCATTCCGTGCAGTCATCTCCCAAAGTATACCTGCCACCATTCCTCAGCCTACTATCTCAAGAGAACAAGTCATCCTGGTGCTCTCCAGGGCAAAAAACATAGCATCAGTGGGACCTGACAACATTCCCAGTTGCCTTTTAAACAACTTAAAGCATGAACTAGCAGACCTACTTGCATTCCTGTTTAGCCACAGCCTGTAAACTGGCTATGTTCCAGCAGAATGGAGGACAGCAACAGTAATCCCTCTGCACAAAGGAGGATAACCAACCGACCCTGAGAATTATAGGTCTAAAGGCTTGACTAGCCTCATGTTTAAGGCCACATAAACAATAATTCTGGAACATATTAACAAGGACATAGGTAATCTCCAAACTGTAGACCCAACCCAGTTTATATTCATTAAAGGTAGATCATGCCTGTTAAACATGCTTGACTTCTTTGAGAAAGTCACTAAGGCCCTGGACATGGGAAAGACAGTGCTTACTGCCTATCTTGACCTAGCCAAGGCATGTGAAAAAATCCCCCCACTTAGATATTATAAAGAAACTCTCCCAATTGGGAATTAACCAATGCATTACCAGATGGGTAGCCAACTGGCTCACCGACTGGACACATAGTGTCAAAGTGGGAGAATTTACTCTAGCAAAAGACCAGTAACCAGTGGTGTACCACAGGGTTCTGTGTTGGGCCCTTTACTATTCAGAATTTATTTCTTAGAAGTCCAGGAAAACTTAGACGGCCTGTGGCTGACCGGGTTCACTGATGATTGCAAATTGAGAGCAATCGTTGAGTCTACCATCAATGTTAATATACTGCACACAGAGTCAATGTAGACAAATGATTGATGCTATAGCCACGGATTAAAGCTAAATTCAAAAAAATGCATTATTATTATTATTCCCTTTGGGAAATGTGACATCCCTGCTAATTACATTAAAGACAGCCCCCCCAAGAGTAGACCCAATGGTACGTGATCTGGGTAGAAAAAAAAAAAAGAAAAAAAAAACAAATCCCAAAATAGACACGCTCAAACATTTATTATACAAACACACAAAGCTTTCAGGTTCTACCCTTCATCAGTGCTCTGAGGAAGGGTAGAACCCAAATGTTTTGTGTGTTTGTATAACACATTTGAGTGTGTCTATTTAAGTTTTATGTGTTTGTATAACACACGTTTGAGTGTGTCTATTTAAGTTTTGTTTGTTTGTATAATACACATTTGAGTGTATCTATTCTGGGTTTGTTTTTTGCTATTGACATTGGTCACATTCCAATTTAGTTAACAAAGTGGTCCTTTTGTTTACATGATCTGGGTACTCAGGTTGATAGGAATCTGAACTTTGACCACAACATATCCACAGTAGTAAGGAAACCGTCTATGTGGCACATCTTGTAAGTAAAGGCATCGCATCTAGAGCAAAGGATGTTATAACTCCATTATACTCGGCCCTCATCAGACCAGTAATTGAGTAGAATGCTTTCTCTTTGGCAAGTAGCTCACCAGATTGTTTAATAACATAAGATGAAGTCAAGCATGGTATATTAAACAAAATCTAATTCCTCTTTATATCAACACTTTCCAGAGTAAAACATCATCACTACTTGTGTACATCTGTAACAAGTCACTATCAGAGTGGACCACAGTATCACAATGATCTAGTTGACCATGGCATTTGCAGCAGATGTTGCTTTGATAGGTATCATAAAATGCCCACAGCTTAGCATTATAGGTACAATTTTAGGGCAAAGTACACTATGAGCTAATTCAGTAACAAAATCCTTGATGGCTGGATGATTAAAATTACCATGAAAACCCACGTTACAGAAACCTTAACACATCTATTCCTTCTACATCTTCAGGTACCTAAGTATTTGAAAATAGCTTCTCCTCAATTTTTTTCATTTTCCTCAATTATCTCTATTAGGAACATATTATGTTACTAGTATATATACTATATAAGGAAGTAAATACTGTGGGAAGAAATAGCCAGGGAATTGTTATGGCTAGGCTTGTATAGACCCTAGGGTCAATAACTTAGTACCAACCTATGAACCTATGCTTCAATAAAAAGTCACTCTAGGTTTCGGCTTCTATCATGTGACAGTCCATGAAGACCTCCTTCAGACTATCCTCCATAATGTTTATACTCCTTCTTAAGAGTAACATTGAACCCAACCCAGGCCCAACAACTCCCTTTCCTCAACATCAGAACTACACTCTTCTGACTTTGGCATGTGCCCTTCTCAACACACATAGTATCAGAACAAGCTAGACAACATAAACACTTTTATTTCTCAGCACAATCCAGACATTCTAGCAGTTATAGAATCCTGGGTTAAAAATACTCCCCCAACTTCCAACACTTTATAACCTTACATGTATATCAATGATGCCAGACAATACAAATGATCAGGTGGATGCTCTCTAATTTTGTACAGAAATAATCTGAACCCAAAGGTAATTGCCCAAGGAAACACCTTGTTAGGCACTGGTCCTAAATGGATTCTCCTAAAAATTCCAACTCACAAAGGCAGACTATTACTGATCAGTGCAGCCTATCTACCACCCAGTGCTTCATTAAATAAATTCAAATCACTCATCACTGACATCCTTAACAACTGTCCCCAGAATAATAACATAAGCATTCTAGGTGGCTTCAACCTTAATTATCTTGGCCGTCTTTCATCTGACATGAGTATTTTCCTAGCTGACCTGGTTCTCCTTCAGATCATATAAGTGTCAACAAGACCCAACCTTTGGTCCTCCAAACACTCCACACTCGACCTGATTACCACAAACATACCAAACTCCATCTCCAAAATAAACATTGTGCCACCATCACTAAGAGATCACTGCCCAATCACCCTTAAACATTCAGTCACAATCACTAAGCGACCACTGCCCAATCACCTTTACGATTGTCAACCATCCTATAAAGCTATCACCAATATTAAAAACTATTAAAAATAGATCCAAGCTGTTCTACAAGCACACTGTTTTATTACCAATCTGATCCCTTGGCTATTCGCCTTCATAGGATCTGATATCAATACATTAGTTAATTGCTTTTATACAGGTAAGAATCCAATTAATTTCAAATAAAACAATCAATGAATTTAAACAGCAATAAATATATTAACATTTGAAGATTAAATAAGTGTATCTCTTTAACAATGGTTTCACAAAGAAAACTTTCCCCATTTAAATACATTCAAAAACATCAATTTATTTTATGATTTAAACCCCTAGGGGATAAAGTTCTATAGTTTAATATCATTTTCATCTCCAGTTTATTTTATTTACTAATAAAATCACCCCATTTATGGAGGAAAGGCTGTGCTAATACACTAAAAAAGAACCCAGCGTCTTCTGCCGGATGTGTCCTAATAAAATGTTCTGCCACCAGACTTTTCTTATTTTGATGCCTTATATTACTCATGTGTTCCAAAATATTAACTTTAACTTTACGTTTAGTTTGACCCACAAACCAAGCTGGAAATCTACAATCAAATCCAATAATATATACCAACCCCCTGGACTAACAATCAGATTTGTTATTTGTTATCTGGAACAAACCTTCTACCATTAATTTTTGTTCCAGTAAGATTTTTTAATTTTAGAAATACTTTGCAATGTTCACAAGAAAATGCACCCCTTATATCTACCGAGTTCATTGTTTATGTTCATAATCCAAATTTCTTTCAAACTGTTACACCTACTGTAAGAGAAGGCAGCATGTTTAGGAAAACGTTTACCTACCACGTCATCATTACAAGCTACATGCCAAAGATTCCAAATGATGCTTTCCAAAACAATGGAGAAAGGTGAGTATTCCTGTCAACAATCCAATTAACTAATTTTTCATTATATAGTCTAGTCTCTCTACCTTCCAAAAGTCTCATTTTGGCTCTATTAGTTTGTACTGTGGATTCCTTCTTCCCTTAAGATTTTAACTGACATATTTTTAAACATTCTGCTATGTTCCTCAATATGGAAGTCAATAACTAAATTGAGTAGGTGCATGCTAGTTGCATGTAAAAAAATTATTTACCACTGTCCCTTTTCTAAATGATTTATATTTGATATATTTGTCCCCAGCCGTACATAATGTGACATTTAGATAATTGATAATCTTCCTATTTAATTCAAATATAGACCTGAGACCTTGGGGATTCTCATGCAAATCTTTCAAAAATTTAAAAAGTTCACTCTCACCACTCTTATATACAAAAATCAAATCATCTATATACCTTTTATACAAAACCACATACTCAGGAAAAAACTTAGTAGGATACTAAAACTTCCTTTCAAAATCACCCATATATAATATAGCATAAGTCTGGGCAAAAGATGCTTCCATAGCTGTAGCCTTCACTTGTAAGTATACTTCATCCTCAAAACAAAAACAACTGTGGGTCAAACAAAACTCTAGCAGGGAAATCAAAAAGGACATGCAGGGTCCCACCTCAACACATTTTCAACTGCCTCTAATCCCCATTTATACTATATGTTAGTATACAATGAATTCTCATCCACTGTTACCCAGTAATAATCTTCTCACCCAGTAAACCCTTCTAGACTGTCTAACAATTCTTGAGTGTTACTAATCTGAGCAGGTAGCAATCCCAAACACTTTTTTAACTGAAAATCAAAAAAAGATATCCACATTTTGCAAATGAGAGCCTACACCTGAAATGATTGGCCTACCAAGAGGGTTCTGGAAATTCTTATGCACCTTAGGAATAGCATAAAAGACTGGGCCAACTGTTTAGTCAATATAAGTTTTTTTTACATCACAAGATTAAAAAAAGCAGCCTTTCCCCTCTTTCCAAAATTTCCAGTAAGGCCTTATTAAAGGTGGTAATCGGGTTATTCACTAATTTCACATATTCCATCTGGTTAACCATCAAGTCCTTCACCATTTTAAAATGTTTTGACTTCCTCATAATTACGCAATTACCCCCTTTATCTGCTTGTTTAAATAAATAATCAAGTCTCATTTCACAAAGTAGTTGTAGAGCTAACCATTCATTTTGAAATAAATTATAGGTCTTCTGGGAAAGCAAATATTTTGTCAAATTCATACAATACGTTTTTACTTACTACCTTTTCAAAAAAACAAATAACAGGGGAATGTTTAGGTGGTGCAAAGGTACTACCATGAGGAATGGAGGCAACATTCAATTTTCCATACACCGTGCAAAAAATGTTTGTATCATTTGAATCATTACTATATCCATTGGATACTTAATTACATACATCAAAAAGAGAACATTCCATCTCATAAATAGACATATTCAGGAGCGAGTCATCACTAAATTATATTCTGCTCCTTATTATGAAAATACATCCTTAAATTTAATTTTCTACAGAACTTTTTCACATCAGTTAATAATTCAGGTAAAGTAGGATTTGTTGTAGGATCATATTTTATACCTTTCAGCAAAACTGGCCTCACTGCTGAACTGATATTCAAATCTGACTAATTAATAATGTCCAAATTGTTGTCTGGTTCATTAAACAAAGTCACATTAAAGTCAATCAAATAAATGTTCAAATTACTATCATATATGTTAAATGTACAACTTATGTTTTCCTTACTTAGCATCCTCCTTTTCCCCCTCTCCCTTGACCATTTGGGAGATAAAAATCATTAGTAGAAATCGATGGCTCCACTATTCAAGGATTATTAGCTGGCTATAACTCCTCAAATGATATATATTTTTTGCTGGAATTAGTATTCCCTGAGGAGGCAGAAGAATCCTATCCCATGGCGTTGCTTCTCTCCGATGATCTCACATTTGACCTTCCACATCTAGTTTTATGCTACCCCATAAAATAAACCTGTTCTCAAAGTCTTTAATATCTCCATTTATTTTTCCTTTTTGTTATAAAACTTCCATATCTACTTTTTCTACATTAGTTTTAATACTCAGCATTTATCAGCATATACAGCCAGCTTCTTTTTTAGTGTATTAGCACAGCCTTTACTTCCCAAAGGGGGTGATTTTATTAGCAGATTAAATGAATTGGAGATGAAAATAATATTAAACTATAGAACTTTACCCCCTAGGGGTTTAAATCTGAAAGTAAATTTATGTTTTTGAATGCATTTAAACAGGAGAAGTTTTCTTTGTAAATGCAATTTTAAAGAAATAAGCTTACTTAATGTTTAAATGTTAATATATTTATTGCTTTTTAAATTGATTGTTTTATTTGAGATTAATTGGGTTCTTACCTGTATAAAAGTAATTAACTGATGTCTTGATGTCCGATCCTGTGAAGGCAAATAGGTGAGGTACCAGATTGGTAAGAGAGTAGCATGCTTGTAGAATAGCTTGTAACTTTTTGTCTCTTTGTAGCTGAATCAACTGATCAAAATGCTGCTGTACTGTTATAACTCGAATGCTGCTGGCTGAGATGCACTGCCTCCACATTGCGGAGACACACAACAATCTGACAGTTCCTGCCAGCTCCATGAATTAACATCTGGACCCTCAATCCTCTCTAGTAGCTCAGTAGCCATGGATATGGACTTCCCAACTCTCCCTGTAGCCAGTCTGATTGAGATGGGTATTCTGAGGCTTTGTAGCAATTGCCTCATGTACAATGACAACCCACTTATTCTTAATAAAACAGATAAAATATGCTAGAGGTGTAAATACAATTTGACACTGGAGGCAAAACTCACCCATACAAGCAAAACTAATCCTAGAGAGGTTCTCAGTGACACTTGTGCCATGCCTATTGTACAAGGTAAAGACCCTACACATAAAACTACTTATACTGAGGAACTTACAGGTAACCTTTCTAAAACACGAAGACCTCTTTTACAGTACAGTTCAAGAAAGTTACCTCAGCCATCATGTAAACACTCTATTAAAACATCACCCACAGTTACACATAGTAATACTGTATCTAATCCCTCACATAAACACTCTGTTAAAACATCACCCACAGCTACACATAGTAACACTGAATCCAATGCTTCTACTGATAAGCCCTTAAGGCAAACCAGTGCACAACCAAATTTATTGATTATTGGTGACTCTATAGTGAGGCACACCAATGCCCCCCCTCACAAGACTGAGTAAGGAGAGAGAGGCATAGTTAGCTGCCGTTCCAGGGCTAGGATCCATCAAGTCACACAGACATTCAGGTCATTGAACTACAGGTACATTATGACTTTGTCATAGTCCGTGTGGGGGTTAATGACCTAAGACGTACTTCCCTTGACTATATGAAGTGAGACATGATTGAGCTCACAGATTATGTGCCTCACACAGGTATGAGCTTAGCAGTGAGCAGCATACTACCTTCTCCAAAGATAACGCAACACTACCAACAGAAAATGATTGCTTTTAACAATTGTCTCAGCTGCTGGTGTCAATCCAAGGGGGTACAATATATAACAGCTGGGAAAGACATGGTTGACAGACTATGCTGTTTTGCGGGGGATGGGCTGCACTTGCCCACCTACAGTTTCAGATATTTGCAAAGGCCTTTTCCACCCCCATAGTGCCTTTTTTAGGCAATGCCAACTGGATTAACCTTTTGACTTAAATGAAACTATGAAGGAATATCTGAAGGTCATATTGCTCAATGCTAGAAGTCTTAACAAGACAACTCACTCCCCCTGCAAGCCTTCCTCTCCCTGCAAAATGTAGACATCTGTGTAATAGGTTCACAAC
The DNA here is from genome assembly GCF_019279795.1 of Protopterus annectens. Taxonomy (NCBI): domain Eukaryota; kingdom Metazoa; phylum Chordata; order Ceratodontiformes; family Protopteridae; genus Protopterus; species Protopterus annectens. Next base: position 37,290,276 of record NC_056741.1, read on the forward strand.
TAACTGCTCTTGTGAGCCATTTTAAGCCTAGCCAATTATCTCTTGTGAGACTCAAACCCTGCACCTTGTGTTTGTAAGGCAAACACCTTAACCATTAGGCCACCCTCCCAACCCACTGGAGACATGGTTTACAGTCCCGGAAAGCACCACAGCAATGCAAAGTTATAATGAATTTCAAAACTTTAGACCAGCTACTGCAAAGGAGGTAACTAAATGTGGAGGAATCTCAGTCTATATTAAAACCAACCGCACTTTGAGACTTGTTAAAGTGTACGACAAACGGGAACTAATACATGTGCAACTCACCATAAATAAGGTCTTTTACCATATCCTTGCAACTTTTTTAATTTCTTCAAGTCTTTTGGGTTTCTAATACCGTGACTGGAATGGACCCCATTCCTAAGTCAAAGTATGATTAAAGTTCCTGAAATGAGTATTGTTTCAATCTTTGATGTTAGCTAAAAGTCCTCTTCACAGCACCTGCAATGTGCCCAGTAATGACTCCTTCTGCAATTCGTATGGAGTTACATGTATTGGTAACATACCAAGATACAATTGCAGATTCTTTTTTATAAGGCCTATTGCTCCTACTACTACTGGAACTGTCTGGGTATCTTTCTTCCATATTTCCCTCATTTCTTCCTGCAAATCCTGATATTTTATAACTTGGTGTTTCTTTTTATCCAAGACACTGTAGTCACTGGGTGTAGTGATTTCAATGATCAATGCTACTTTTGTCTTCCTTTCATGGACCACTATATCTGGTTGACTCGCATCTGTCTTTTGAACTGTTGGTAATAGGTGACTCCATGTGATGTAGAGTTCATCATTTTCTACGATGCTTTGTGGCGCATGTTGCCAGTGTTTTTCAGTTACTTCAATATTATGATGTTTGCACAATCCCAAATCCTTGCAACCTATAGGGCCTCCTCCATGTCCCAGGAAGCCCATACTACCTATCTTTATTTACCAGAGTCCCTCACTGTTCAACCCAATATGATATTCAAGGGGGATCTCAACTACCCCTCTATAGACTGGGAATCCTATACTACTTCAAATGCACAAGCCCAGTGATTCCTAAACTTTTTTAATACCAACATCCTAGAACAGTTAGTCCATTCTGCTATCAGGGGTACAAACATCCTTGACCCTGTACTCACGTACCTGGGGCGGGGGGGGGGGCTGATGTTCCTCACCTAATGTAATGTTGGTGCTTATCAGATCTGACCATAAGGCAGTATTAATTAAATGAAAATTAAATCCAGGGCTCCAGTGAAACCAAAAAGTTCAAGAACTATTCCAAGGCTAACCTCTCTCTACTAAGTGACACCTTTGCTAAATTTCAAGCACCCCATACCAATAAACACCATACCTTATGCTGAGCTATTTACAAAATGTCTGTACAACCATATTGATAGCTGTATAGAGCTGGCTGTGCCCACTCATATTAAAAATAAAACAAACTCAAAAGAAAGCCACCCTGGTGGAATCATAATACCAATCACTTATGCAACAAAAGAAAAAAAAATCTTGGCCGAGTGTAGGATGAACAAAGTCACACATAATAAAGGTCTCCTGACCAATCTAAACAGTTAGTTAAGACAGTTAATTAATATTTAAAAGGCTAAATTTGAAAAAAAAAAAATAGCTTCTCAGGCAAAGGACAGCCAAAAAGCTTTCTACAGCTATGTCCGTACCCTCAGAAGAAGTACAAAACAATGTGCTGAACTTATCATAAATGACATCACCTACACTGCAACTGAGGCCATTGTCAACCTTTTGGCTGACGGATTCAGCTCAAATTTCTCCCGCCACTCTGCCCAGTAGTCCAAAGGAAATACCGCATACCACAATCCCCCCAACTATTACTAGGAAACAGGTCATCAATGCACTTTCCAAGGCCAAAAACGCTTCATCAGTGAGCCCTGATAACATTCTGGGATGTTTAATATATACATAAAAACAACAAAGTTCTGCTACTCTGACAAAGCCAGAAAATTTGCTAAAGTCAAAATATAAAATAAAAAGTATTCTAGCACTATGATAACCAGTATAAATTTTTATTAACTGTGCAAGTATCACACTTTCGCAAAACAGGATTCTTCAGGCAAATAACTACATTTCATAAAAACAGCATTTACATACTTAAAACCATTAAACTAAATAATGTAATTTAAAACATTTGACTTACAAACAAATCAGCATTTAAAAAACAGTCGTTTCATTTTATTTCTCAAATCTCTCAGAAGTGGTTTAACTGTAAAACGTCCATTGAGACCCCCCACCCCCACGGCGGTATTTGTGCTCTAAACTCGACAATCCATCTATTTTCTTGCTTCATTGTTTCATTTATTAGATCGCCCCCCTTTGATTTTCTTTGGCAATCTGTAATATTAAAAACTTAAAGCAAGGGGTATCATTTTCTTTTATATGTTTAAATAAAACATTTGTTTCAACCTTCCTGTATATTTCTGGAAGACGTCCACAAATGCGCTCTTCAAGCTTTCTGTTTATTTTTCCTGTATAAAAGACATTGCATTGTTCGCATAATGACACGTAAATAAGATTTTTTAGTATTACAAGTGCCATAAAATTTAATACGAAAATTATGTTTATTTACAGGATGTAAAAAGAACTTATCGGTCTAAATGTACTTACAAAAATTGACAAGCATTATATTTGTAGGTCCCTGATTTAGAACTACTCAATCAATTCTGATTTAGAACTAATCAATCTATTAGTATATTTCTCTTGTTCTTTATAGAAGAATATTTTCTTTAAGTTACTAGATCTTTTATATGTAAAATAAAGATCATTAGCATTAATATTTTTAAAACATGGTATATGCTGTATCATAAGCCAGTATTTTTTTATAATTTCTTTGACCTTATAGGTGTTTCTATCATACGTTAAAACACATCTAAGTTTAGAACTGTTATGTTTAACAACTCCAGAATTGTCAAATGTGACTACTTTTTCTGTGTATATAGGTGTAAATAAGTTGTTTCTTTGAGTGTTAACTTATTTTTTATATTTCTATAACTTCTTTCTCTTTATATTCTCTTTTGACAAAATCCTTTACTAAACTATCCATTTCCATATTTGTATTTTCTTCTTTGGTGTTAAGTCTAGCTGTATGTATCAATTGATTCTTTACTATGTTGTTAGAAATATGTGGGGGGTGCAAACTGGTTTTATGTAAATAAGTATTCTTTTTAACTTCTTCTTATAAAGGGTAGTTTCAGTCTTCCCTGTATGCCCCTTGGTCAGTCTTATGTCAAGAAAATCAGTTTCTGAAAAATTTACAGCACTTTTAAATTTGAGAAAATCAGTTGTAGAATTTAAATATAGGAGAAACTCATTAAATAATAACAGTAGACCATCCAAATAAGAAACAAATCATCTATGTAACATTTATAGAAAAAAAATATTTTGTGATATTTGTTATTTGATGACAAAACAAATTCTAACTCTCATTTGTTCATAACAATATTAGTGTATCTGTTTGCCATTGGTGTGCCCATTGCTACTCCTTTTAGTTGTTTATAACACTCATTATGAAATAAAAATATATTAGGTTCATAGGTTCATAGGTAGGTACAAGACTATTGGCCCAAGGGCCTACGTAAGCCTAGCCAACAAGGTTCCCTGGCTTACACCACCCAAGAAAGTTATTTTCCTGTGCCACTGTTGAGCAGAGACACAGAAGTGATCCCCGGGGTGTATTTCCTATTTCCCATCCACTCATCAAGGTTTTTCTTGAAGAGTGCTAATGAAGGACTTTGCTTGACATAGATGGGTAGCCTGTTCCAGACTATGGGAAGTCTCTGGGACAGGAATCTATCCCTCCAGCATGTCCTGTTTATTGTGGTGACAAGGTTTATGTCCCTATAGTGTGTAGCTCGGAGGGATTGGGATTTCTTTAGGTGTAGCATGTCCGTCAGCTCTGGGTTTGACATAGCTTTATATGTTAGGCAGAGATCACCTCGAACTAGGCGATATGCTGTGGAGTAAAGCTGGAGTTTTTTGAGGCGGTCAGTGTAGGGCATTTGCTTGAGGTCAGTAATCGTCTTTGTGAGGTACTTCTGTGGCCTTTCCAGCTGCTGCAGATGTCTTGTGAGGTACATTCCAAAAGGGGCGTTGTACTCTATAATGGGTCTAATGAGTGTTGAGTAGAGGGGAACAATGACCTCTTTTTTCCTGGATGAGAACACTTTTATGATGAGGTGTGCCACGTAGAAGGACTTCCTGACTACTGTGGCGATGTGACTATCAAAGGAGAGACTACTGTCCACCTGGGTCCCAAGGTCTCTTATCACGCATTCGGTGTTAAATAGATTACTGCCTATGTGGTAGTTCATAGGTACAGAGTTTTTACCAAAGGGGATGACACTACACTTTTTGGCTTTGAGCTTGAAGCCATGGCTCTGACACCAGGCATCTGTCTCAGCGAGGCCCTTCTGTAGGATGTCCACATCATTTGGGGACTTGACTATGGCTCCTAGTTTGCAGTCATCTGCAAACTTCATTAGCCAGAGGTCTTCTGTGTTAGCCTGTACTTCAGAGAAGAAAATACCAAACAGGAGAGGTCCCAGGACAGAACCCTGTGGTACTCCACTTGTCACTGCTTTGAGGTCAGATTTGGAGTCTGCAACTTTTACATTGTGGGTTCTGTCAGTGAGCCAGTTGGCAACCCATCTTGTGACGTAGGGATTTATACCTAGTTTAGTGAGTTTAGCTATAATTCCAGAATGGGGGATGATATCGAAAGCTTTGGCGAGTTCAAGATAGGCTGTGTGAACCACCTTACCCTCATCTACGGCTTTGGTGACTGCCTCAAAGAAGTTGATCAGGATCAGGAGGCATGATCTGCCTTTCACAAACTCAAACTGGGTGGGATCCAGAGTTTGGAGGTTACCAATGTCTTTGTTTATGAGTTCCATGATGATACATTCCATGGCCTTGCAGACCAGGCTCGTCAGGCTAATAGGTCGATAGTTCCCGGGATCAGTGGTGCCTCCCCTTTTGTGGAGTGGGATAACTGCTGCTGTGCGCCATTCAGTGGGCACAAAGCCTGATGCGAGGCTATTATTGAACATGGTGCTTAAGTGGGGAGCCAGTTCGTTCTGAAGTTCATGTAAAACGCAGCATGGGATGTTGTCCAGTCCCAGGGATGCTGTGTTTTTGGCTTTAGACAGTGCAGCTTTTACCTGCATAGCTGTGATTCCACGGACTCTGTATTCTTCCTGTATAGATGTGGGCCCTTTAGGGGGTGAGATGGGAGTAAAGTTAGCACTGAACCTATCTGCCAGGATGTTGGCAATATCAGTTGGTTCTGTAATTTTCTTGTCTTTGTGCTGTAACTTAGAGCATATCTGGGTGTTGCCATCGAGATTCTTGACATAGCTATAGAATGCTTTGTGGTTGTTCTTGGAAATGTTTTCATCGCTATCTTTGGAGGATCTCAGCTTCTTACAGAGGCCGACCAGGGAGCTCCTCCACTCATGGGATTTTACTCTCTTTTGCAATAGTTTCTTCCTTCTGTTGTACAGTTTGTTTATGGCAGGGGACCACCAGATTGGCTTCCTTTTTTTGGAGGATAGCATCTTGGTTCTGTTTGGGATAGCAGGATCCATGCACTCGTGTAAGTGCTTATAGACTGCATTTGTGTAGGATTCAGCAGTTGTAACTGTATTGTCCATCTGCATGGGTGTCATGAAGTTCACCACTTCTGTCTTAAGAAGCATGAAGTTGGCTTTGGAGAAAAAAGGCATTTTTTATTAATC
>NC_056741.1:37296561-37391561 GCF_019279795.1 Protopterus annectens
CCAGTCATACTGATCCATCCACATCCACTTGGACTATTAATAAGTCATACCAGTCCATCCACATCCACATGGAGTATTAATAACTCATACTGGTTCATCCACATCCACATGGGCTATTAATAAGTCAAACTGGTACAACCACATCCACATGGGCTATTAATAAGTCATACTGGTACATCCACATCCACATGGACTATTAATAAGTCATACTGGTCCATCCACATCCACATGGACTATTAATAAGTCATACTGGTACATCCACATCCACATGGACTATTAATAAGTCATACTGGTACATCCACATCCACATGGGCTATTAATAAGTCATACTGGTACATCCACATGGGCTATTAATAAGTCATACTGGTACATCCACATCCACATGGGCTATTAATAAGTCATACTGGTACATCCACATCCACACGGACTATTAATAAGTCATACTGGTACATCCACATCCACATGGACTATTAATAAGTCATACTGGTACATCCACATCTACATGGACTATTAATAAGTCATACTGGTACATCCACATCCACATGGACTATTAATAAGTCATACTGGTCCATCCACATCCACACGGACTATTAATAAGTCATACTGGTCCATCCATTTCCACAAGTCATACTGGTACATCCACATGGACTATTAATAAGTCATACTGGTACATCCACATCCACATGGACTATTAATAAGTCATACTGGTACATCCACATCCACACAGACTATTAATAAGTCATACTGGTACATCCACATCCACACGGACTATTAATAAGTCATACTGGTACATCCACATCCACATGGACTATTAATAAGTCATACTGGTACATCCACATCCACATGGGCTATTAATAAGTCATACTGGTACATCCACATCCACATGGACTATTAATAAGTCATACTGGTACATCCACATCCACACAGACTATTAATGTCATACTGGTACTCGTGGCTGAGTGACTTGAATGCTTGTGACATGACGGATCCTGGTAACTGACTGGCAACTAACTATGACCTGCTGCATGTGTCTCACTGGAGTCACCTATGACCAATATGTTGGGTTTTGTGGTGTTACACCTAATGGACTTGTTTGTTGAGACACAGGTGTGTGTATAATTATGTTTTGTGGTTGTTGTTTGCTTTGTTGTGTGTATATGTGGTTCCTGAAGGCAGGGTTTGAGAGGTCTTTTTGCTTTTGTTCGTTACTAGTAAGTACCACAGCATACGTGGGTTTAAGTGTCATGTCCTTATCTAGTGTGGGAGGTTATGCGTCTGTGTGCTGACAACCTGTTTGGCATTCACTTTGTGTTGCCTCCAGTTTTATAGTATAACTACATCTCTCACATAAAGTATTAGTTTATTTCAGGAGTAAGAGGATGTCAGCATACATGAGACAATTGCTATAGTGCCTCAGGATGCTCATGTCTATTAGGCTGACTAGAGAGATGATGAGAACTGGCCATTCATGATAACAGGTTCTTTCTCTGTGCTTTATTAGGAAAAATAACACGGTGGTGCAGTGGTTAGCATTGTCGCCTCCCAGCAAGAGGTTCTCCGCTTCGATCCTCGGCTGGGGTGCCTTCTGTGCTGAGTCTGCATGTCCTCCCTGTGGTCCCGTGGGTTTCCTCCGGGTGCTCCAGTTTCCTCCCACATCCCAAAGACATGCTGTCGATGGATTGGACACTCTGAAGTGGCCCTAGGTGTGAGTGTGTGTGTGTATGTGTGCCTTCTGTGGAAGGTTGGGTGCCGGGCTGGCAACTCGACACTGTAAAACTCCACTGCCAATCATAAGTGGACGGATGATCCACTCTGGCGACCCCTAACCGGGAAAAGCCAAAAGAAGAAGAAGAAGAACAGGGTTCTTAGACTCGGCTGTGCTGCTAGCCCAGAGACTGTGTGGGATCTATACTTCATGTAGTCTAAGGTTAAAAGTAAAGCAACATTGCTCACTGCACAATTGAGTTGCTCACAGAGGGCTGGTAATGGTTGCACTGATAGTTGTTTAAGGAAAAAATGATCTTCAAGACATTTGCATCTATACAGATCTGATTAAATGAGTGATAGCCTGCACAAACACAAAACTTAAATATAAGCAAAAATAAACATATATAGCTATCAACCAATCAAGAAAGCACACAATGAGCCTTGCTGTGGCAAGCCCCAACTCAGATAGGTCAAGGTCTGCACACTTTGTCACAAGAGTGCAGAAAAAAGCCATGTTAATGTAAGATGGGTGGTATAGAGGGTATAAAGCCTAAATTCAGCAGCCCAGAATCTAACAGATACAATATAGCTAGGATCTTAAAATAACAGTACACATCCTTGGTTACAGAAGTGCAGAAATGCAGTGAAAAATCAGCAAAAACACAGTAGCTAAATAAAACAGTCAGTGAAGTGCAAATAATACTTATTTCATTTTTTTCAGTAGTGGATGGCTTTGGAAGTCAGCAGAATCACTCAGTCAGTCTGGTGCAATCACCAAAGAAATAGCAGATCTATATCACTTCATCGAAACAACTATTTAACAAATCACTATTCCTCCACCCCAAATTGTTTAAACCTCTTTTCATCAAACACCCATTTCAGCAAACTTTTTCGCAGGGCAAAAATGACTGCCCAAGCTAGTGCCTGTCACTATACTTAAAATGTGTAAACCCACCAAAGGGGGGTTTACTCCCATTGTGAGGGGCTCCACCCCCCACACCCCCCTAATTAAATATAACAACTCCAAGGTTGTACTGTAGTGGGGAAAAGGGCAAATTCCCTATGATGTCCAACCGTTTTTTTTCCTGTGAAAAAGTTTGCTGAAATGGCCATTTGACGGAGAGGTTTTCACCATTTGGGGTCAACAAATAGTGATTCGACAAATAGGTGTTTCAATGAAGTGATATAGACCAAGAAACAGCAGCTCTGCTTAAATGAGCAAGAGCCCGTGAAAATGCATGGCTTAAATATGAGCAGGAATAAACAAGTATAAAGCTATCTACCAATCAGGAAAGGGCACAATGAGCCTTCCTCCAGCAATCCCCAACTCAGATAGGTCTAGATCCGCACATTTCAAAGATGAAACTGCCCTGTGTAAGAAATGAACTTTTGACCTTCAAATTATGAGACTGATGTGCTACCCACTGCATTAACACGTTTCCTGTGTAACATTTATACCTTCCTTTTTGTTTCACCATTAGATGTAATGTATGATTTGTACTTTTTTTGTACAAAGTTAGTTAAATTTAAGATATATTGGCAATTGACATAAAACTCATAAGTCTCATTTGGAAAGGGAAGATACTGGTCTGAGAAGTTGGATTTTAATCCATCGTGCCATCCATTGGTTCACATCTGTGAACAGTCTGTTATGAGGAAACTTACTCAGAATGAGCGTTTTTAAAGAGCTGACTAATGGGGGAAGGGAAGTGTTAGCTTGTTTGAAGCAGAATTAAGATCTGGTTATCACAAATGCTGATAAAGAAGGACTGGTTGCAGTATGGGGAAAATGTGACCACTTAAATGAAGCTCATAAACAATTAATGGACAGAAAGACTTATTTACCTATGTCTATTAACCCCACTCCTTTTTTTTTAAATTACAGCTAGATGGGTTTTTCAAAAAGCAGTGGACCAAGGAATTATTATGGAAGAAGAGAGGTTTTGATTATTAGTGGAAGATCCATAACAATTTTTTTTCTATAAGAATAAACACCACCTCCCCAGGAGACCAATAATTTCTGGTAGAGACTTGCTTACTGACCCAGTGTCTGTCTTTCTGGAGTATTATTTAAAATCACCCTTTTAGATTTTATTCCAGTCAAATTAAAGGATTTGGTTCATTCTTAAAATGTCCCTAAGGATAAGAATTCATTTTAAGTGGTAATACTTTGAGAGTTGGGAGGGTGGCCTAATGGTTAAGGTGTTTGCCTTACAAACACAATGTACAGGGTTTGAGTCTCACAAGGGATAGTTGGCTAGGCTTAAAATGGCTCTCAAGGGCAGTTAGCTAAGTACTAATCTATGAATACTCCATGTAAATTTGCTATAAACTGGCATTCCCCATGATGGAAGAACAGGGGCAGACTGAGCATCAGGCTGTTCTGGTGAATGCTAGAAGGGCTGGTGCCAGAATGGTCCAGTGTGTCAGTAAAAAAAATGAAACAAAAAAAATTAATTATTAAACTTTACACACTAGTAGCAGTTTGAACTGCAAGCTAGTGTGTAAAGTCAAACGTGATTCTCTACGCTGAACTCAGAGCAGTGCACAGGCACACTCCAGTTCTGCTTAAAAAAAATATCAAGAAATAGGAAGCTGACAAGACTTGAAGTCAACTGCCTGTCATGTAATCTCAGTATGTGATGTGGCTACTGATTAGCCCAGTTACTCTTGCTTTCTCTTCACACACTTTAGTTGTGAGGGAGAGAGCAAAAGATTGAGGAGACAAAAATTGCAGTAGTGTTTACAAGTTCTCATGTTTTTTTGGAGAGGGAAGGACAACTAGATACTTTCTGCATTTTTTTACTGGCAGAGTCAGTCAGATACTACTGGTTTGTGTTTTTTTTAGGGACTGTTGATGACCTTTTTTATATATACATATATGTATATATATTATATCCTGGCAGGATTAACCAGATACTTGGGAGGCAATGTGTTTTGGGTACTGTTGATGATGATTTTCCATTTCTCACATAATACTATGGTTTGGTCAATGAAATACTAGTTGTCTGTGTGTTTTGGGGCTGTTGATGACTTTTTTAATATAATATGCTGACAGGGTTAACCAGATACTAGGGAAGCAGTATGTTTTAGGGGCTGATTGACTGTGGATGTCTTCTTACTAATAAAATATCCTGGCAGTAGGTATTCAGTAGGTTTTGGAAGCTACTTGTGGATGAAATATTTTTTTTTAACCTAATCTTTTTGCAGGGTCAATTAAGATAGATTAGGATGGTGTGTGAATGTTTTGTTGTTGAAACTCTAGCCTTGCATGACTAAAGTGTGTATGAGTGAACTGAAGTAAGACCACTTACAAGCTCTTGACTATGCGATGCAAAAGAAATACAGTCATGTGATCATTCTCTTCTCTTTTCATTATTTTAAACCTTGTAGGCTCAAAGCAGATATTGCAGGTAGGCAATCAGGCTGGGGGCTTTGCCTAGTATGTGTCAATGAAATGATTGGCTTTAGTGTTGTGCTTCTGACTTGCTTTGCAAGAGTAATGTGCATTTGAGTGAAGTAAGATCAACTCTGGTTATTGTTTATGTGAGAAAAATACACAAATTAATAGCAGTCTTGTCTTTTATCCTTTTTTGTCGTTTAACCTCGGAAGTTCAGTCAGATACTGTGGGTGGAGTGAGCTGTAGAGATTGGGGTTATGTGTGAATGAAGCAACTAGCCCTGCTATTTACTGTTGTTATAATTCCTGCTTTACAAGACTGTAATAGTTGTCTGTATTTTCAGATTAATGCACTCAAATTATAAAATGTGTGAGTCATTCGTAATATATGCTATTTCATGTCTGTTCATGTGTAGTCTGAATGTTTAAAAATGTGTGTAGTATGTTAGAGTGTCTCTCCCCAGCATATCTCTCAACTGTCCAGATTTTTGCAGAATGTAAAGATTTCTGCCTCATATTTTTGGTCTATTCTTCATAAAATGTGTGGCTATCTAGAAAACTGCTGAGGAATAACGTCATCAAATACTTTATTTATTTATTTTATTTATTTATTTCCATTTGTTTACCAGGAGAGTCCGACTGAGCCATAAAAGGCCCTTTTTTAGTGGAGACCTGGGGAGAAAAGCTCCACAAATACTAAATTGAACAATACAAAAAGGAATATTGAGAGATACATAATATATACAAAACAATAGTTATACAATATGAAATAAATGTGATGCATAGTCAACAATACAAAGTATATAAATACTAAAGTACATAAATACTAAATTGGAAGGGTGGCCTAATGGTTATAGTGTTTGCCTTACAAGCACAAGATGCAGGGTTTAAGCCTTACAAGAGACAATTGGCTAGGCTTAAAATGGCTTGCAAAGACAGCTAGCTTAGTACTAATCTATGAACCTATAAATCCAACAGAAAAGATATGAAATAATTTTAAAAATAATATTAGTGGTATAGAAGAAAAATTAGTAGGGAAGAAGTAGAGATTAATGGGCTATTAGTCCATTAATAGTGATATACATTTGAGTTTCAGACTGTATATCTTTCAGAAAATGCATGTTAATACAAATCCTATTATTCTAGCAAATTTCTAAGCTCATAACAGCAATTTTTTAAATCTGTACCTATTTTTTGGCCTTTGTCCTCACATTATTTTAGGCTTTGTCTAGATTTTTTTGTGCTAAGAGGTTGAGAGGTATGCTCCCTGGACATATGCTGAAAAGGGTTTTTGACTAAAGGCACTTAGTCAAACCTGGGTAAACAAAAGTAAAATAAATAAAACGAAATGTGCATTTGTGTAGGTCGAGGTGGCACACATAAGTTGTAAGTAATGTTTCTATTAACTAAATGAACTTATTGCAAGTATGTTAGTTTAATCCTGGCAGAGCCAAAAAGCAGATACTTTTGTTCAGTAATGCAGGGGGGGTGTTTGTGAATGAAATGAGTTGACTGTCCCTGCAGTTTACTGTTATAATTCTGGCTTTGCAAGATTAATGTGTATTTTGGTAAAGTCAACTGTCATGCAAGTCTGTGTCAGTGTCTGTCAAAACAACTAGCACATTAGGCGTTAGAGTGACCTTGGTTTGTCCCTCAGCGTAGAGGGACTTTTTCTTGTAGAAATTGCAGAATGTGTAATAGTATTTGGTCTACTTGCATGATGTTACACCCTGTGCATCAGAAGCCTGTAGTGTTTTTATTTTATGCAGATTGCTCTATTAAAAACATTGCGTATTTTGCTAAATGTAATCTCTGTAGTGCATTCTACATTGGTAAAACCAATAGAACTTTAAAGGAAAGGGTAATAAACCATCTTAATGATATTAGGAACAGCAAGCTTACTAATGCATCAGCCAAGCATGTTTTACATTGTGGAGACCAGCACAATTTAAAATGTTTGGTTTTGCAGAAAATGAATGTGAGTTTTACAGAAGGTGACATTAACAATGAAAATGAATATGCTGAATTAAGGTGGATAGTGGACTTTAAGGCATACTTAACCCTGGCCTCAACAGTGCTGTGTCCTTAAAACCTCTCTTGAAAAAAGAGGGTTGCTTCACTGATTTTTAAAGAATTGTTATTGGTTGTTGGCTTTATTTAAACCTTGTGTGCTAATGTATTTGTATATTAAGGTCTGATGATGAGGATTGCCTTGAAAGCACTTACCTAACTTTGTGTTTTGGAATAAATTTCAAGTATTTTATTCTCCAGCCTACAAGTCCTTTTACTTATACTTACTTTACAACATCCCACACTAAGGTTTTCATTTAGAGAGACAGATAAAGATGATCAAACATAAGTTAGTTGACCACATGGAGAGGAGGGGAATTGTTAATTTGTGTGCACTCATTACTCCTGGATTAAACAATGAAACAATTAATTTATATTTATCTCTGTGTATTATATATATATATATATATATATATATATATATATATATATATATATATATATATATATATATATATATATATATATATCTATATATATATATATATATATATATATATATATATATATATATATATATAGGTATATATGGGATCCATACAGATCCCCGAACGGCAACATCACCAGAGTAGATTCGGCTGGGCATACTTGCGTGAAAGTGCTTTTCACCGAAGGAGCCCTTTCGTGTAGTATGCCTATTGCGGAGATTGCACTACAGTGGGGATAAGGAAAAATTCCCTTTTCCCACTGTAGTGTGACCTCGGAGTGAGAATATTAAAGTGGGGGGGGTGTGGGGGGCTTGCCCCCCTGCAAAAACGTAAATGTAATGTATTTTTTTTTAAAACACACTTTAACGAAAGCGCTTTTTCGGTGAAAGCGCTTTCATTAAAGTATGTTCGGTGATTGTGGATTTGGACTATTGAACTTTCGTTTAATAGTCCTAGATCCATATATATATATATATATATATATATATATATATATATATATATATATATATATTTTTTTTTTTTTTTTTTTTTCTTGCTGCCAGAAATATCAGTTTATTGCAATTCTAAACATGGCCACTAGGTGTGTATGGCTATATAAAACTGAAACATATCAACAAAAATGAGCTTATACTAAGGAAGGATTTTTGTCATTCCCCCACCCACTGTTGTGTGACCTCAGAGTTGGTACATTTAATTAGCATTGGCACTGGGGTTCAACCCCCCCCAACATGGGGACGCATGGGGCTTGCCCCCTGCAAAATCATTAGTTTTGGATATGGTTAGATTTGTTGACATTTTGTGTTGCACCCCCCCCCCCACACCTCCTGCTAATTATCACGTATCAGAGTTATAAAGAGGATATCACCAATAACTAGTAGTTTTCCAGCCTCATATGTTGCTTTAGCAGTAAACCTTCTCAATATTTGAAACCTCAGTGTCACCTTGTCCAAGTCATACAATTTAATTAGTGGAACTAATGTTTCATAGTCCACAATTTAATTAGTGGAACTAATGTTTCATAGTCTGTCTGACATTGGAAACTCTTGGGTCCTAATAAATATCTGGAGAACATCTTCATATACCCACTTATAAGCTGTTTTTTTTCAATTTTTGAGTATTGCCGTTCATCATTAGTTACCATTCTGGAGCAATAATGACCTAGACATACTACAAGTCCATCTATTTGGAGTAAAGTCACACACAGGCTGCAGTTACTGGAATCTGCTCTCATTATGGTCAATTTAATGACATCATACTGGGCTAATAGTGGAGTTACAGTAAGCAATTCTTATACTTTGCCAAATGTTTTTGCATGAGCAGTGGCTCCCCTACACATGCTTGAGGAGAAATTGCTAGGTCATCATTAGCAGAGAAAAGAAGATGAATGGCATATACCAAACAGGGTTTTCCACAGGAAATTCTTGTTGCTGTAGTTTTTAAGTGTGTGCCAATAATTATTCACCTGTTTTCAGAGTTTTCTTTTTTGAGTTGGTGCAATTGTGGAGTTGGCATATATAAGTTTGAAAGGCGTGCATTAAAAATGAGTTTTTCACCATTTTAAATTTCAAGCATTTTTTTGTCCTTTTTCATCATATTAATGCATCAATGTTCAGGAAGCTGGCATTTTATAGTAGAACCTTGGACAGAACTCCATGAGCCAGACACACCTTTCTTTAATGGACAATTTAAAATGCAAAGCATTGTTGACTGGTCTGATACAAACATGTCAGAAAAATTAAACATGCCATGCTGGGGCTTGCCTTACTCTGCTACACACTCTAGTTTTGGCATTTCAGCACTTGATCTAACTTAGCTGCATCTAGTCTTGTTCTACTACTGTTTAAGTGGTGCCCAAAATACTGGAGCTCTGTTGTTTTCTAAAACAGCAGTTGTTTTAGCTTGGCTTTAATTTAGTTTTTTAAAGGTCTGCATCTAACCTTGAATCAAGCATTTCTTTGTCTGGACCAAATATCTGGATATTATCAATAACAGCAACAAAACACTATTTAGCCTATTGAGCAAATCAACCATGCTGCACTGAAAATGTTCATATGCTGAGATTATACCAAATGGTAGCCTTTTAAAGCAGAACCTTGCTATTGGAGTTGGAAAAGGTGGTCAGCTTTGGCTTTCTGCATCCACAGATATTTTACAAAACCCTCTGGAAACATCAAGTGTGGATAATTTATTATTAACAAGCTTTGGTTGTATGTCTTTTAGTATGGGTTGGATAATCTGCATCACTAAACTTTTTCAAATGAACACACATTCACAATCTAACAATTTTTTTGATCACTAGGACCACAACAGTGCATCACTCATTTGGTTCCATTAAAGTGTATTGGTCAAGTGTTAAGCGGCAACCATTTGGTGTTGGATATAACCTCCTTACCATACTGAATGCCAAATTATACAGTTTTTGAAGAAAAATGTGTGTTTTTGCATTTTATTTTGTTAGTAAGGACTGCCCACTGAATATTCTTCTCAGAGCTGAAAGTCCTTGCCATGTCACTGAACCTACAATGCCTTATACCAACATTAATGTATAAGCTATTGTATTTACATATTAAATGTGTTAGAAATAGTTCCTTTTATTCTTAGAAAGGCAAGTTGAAAACTAGTTCTTGCAGAAGGGATACTTCAAATTTAAAATTAGCACATAATGATGTGGTAGTGAAACCACAAAGTAAATAAGATATAACTCCTCTAAAGAGGTGTTTTTTTAATTATTCATAATACGTTGCTTAAAAGTTGTGTGTAAATCTTAGTTCAGTACCTACCATATCATCCTTGTGTTGGTGTTGTTATAGAGAAAAATTGTGCGAACAGTAAAACTAAAATAACAACATACTATAATCTTTATTTTTTACAACTTTATCATGGGGAGTACCACAGGAAAGGAAATTAATTGTAAAACAAAGATGTTTCCAACCATGACTAATGTACTTTAAGCTTTATTTACATTTAATGCTTTGTATTATGTTAGGTTTTGACTCTAGCTTGGAAGGTGAAAGGAGTGGCACCTGCCTGGGAGACTTTAAGGTATATGGCAAAGCAAGTGGCTATAACTTGATTCTTCAAACACATCTATACTGACTTCATACATTATAGCAAATAAGTCCATTTCATATGCCAGAGCTCTGCTGAGCAGATTATATATGCAGGGACCATCTAAAAATACATGCAAAACTGAAACTTGTGCCTTTTCTACTCAGACATGGATAAAACTCTACCTATGTGCTTGAACATGCCTACAGGGCTGCCAATTTCAGGCTCTACTAACTATATCTGCAGACACATCAAGAATCCTTTACAGGTAGCATGTGATTTCACAGTAGCATCAGCTCCTCTATCAGTCCTAAAACTTGAGGCATTTCTTTTAATAGAGTATTGCAGCTTGCCAGTCTGTTTCATCATCTGATACTGCAGTGACTGAACTCAAAAAATTTCTGCGCGTTATTTTGGGTTCAATTTTCAGAGGCAATCTCTTTAACTAGCTTTGTCTTACAAACAAAAGCAAAATGGTCCAGCCTCTTACACCTTATAGCATGTGCATCACATGGCTCTGAGTTTTATTTATTTATTACTAATAACTCCTGTTGTCTACCACGGCAGTAAAACTTAATAATAAAATCAAAACTTTAATAAAAAAGAGAATATAACATAAAACAAGCAGTATTCAGTCTTCCGATAAGCGCTTTCAGCAAATATGCCTTCCTCAGATCGTATAAAAAGAACTGTTCAGCTTTTGTACTTATAAGGCATCAAAGCCATTCATCTGTGACACGCCCTTATTGCAAACCAAAAGGAGGCCAGCTAGCAAAGAGGTATAATTTCCTTCATTACAATTAAAGGCGCAGTACTTCTTTTTACTATGAGATTGTATATGAGAAAACTAGTAGCTATGGATGTGAATACATTATATGGATGAAGCATCATTCAAGTAAGCTTGCTGATCATATTCCTTCTAATCCTAAGCGCAGGTTTTAATGGCACAATGGTATTCAAGCCTGGTGATCTGTTCGCTCTTAAATTAATTATCCAGCATGTTTCCCGTAACTCTGTGCGATTATGAACATCGCCTCCTCTTGTGATCTGACAGACTGCCTCTATGGTCTTAAATACAAAGTGATGAGAAGGATACTGTACTATATGGGCTGCTAAAGCATTATTGGGATCTTTCTGTTTGATGTCCCTTAAATGTCTAAGGATACATTCCTTAAGACGGTGATCTGTTTTGCCAACATAGAAAGCACTACATTGGCAGCAAGTCGCTAAGTATATAATGTGGGAACTAGTACAATCAGCATAAACATTAAAGTTGTACTGTTGTCTGGAGTATGAATGTACAAAAGTATTGGAGCTGTCAATGGAGTTGCAAGCTTTGCATCTCAGGCATTTGAAAGTGCCCTTTCTGTTCGAATTGGGCCTATTTCTTTCAAAACCATCTTTGTTGCAAATGAGACGTTTCAAATTCTTCTTATTCTTATATAGGAATCTGGGCTGTTCACCTACGATGTCTTTTATTTTGTCATCTGTTGTCAATACTGGCCAAAACTTCCTAATAACTTCACATACTTGCTTATTGTCAGCAGTGTATGTTAACAGACATTTAAGTTGCTGTGACTGAGTTTTAAAATCCAGACTCTCATGATGACTCGATGTAGGTTCAGAGAAGTAGGGACGTCCCTTTCCTTTCCTTAATTCCTGTAGATCCTGCTTCAGTCTTAAATTCTTTCTTTTATAAGATCTTTTGCTTAAATGCGTCTCAATATTTCTCTGTTCTGCTACAAAGTCTTCATTCTCAGTACATAATCTTGAAGTTCTTAACATCTGATTCTCAAAGATGTTATCAAAGATATGTCCCGGGTGCATACCTCCCCTATGCAGATAATGATTTCTCCAGAAAATCTGTGCTTTTGTTGATGAAGTTAACAAAGAGGTCCAATTGTGTAGAGCTGCCTCTCC
This sequence comes from Protopterus annectens, assembly GCF_019279795.1. NCBI lineage: Eukaryota > Metazoa > Chordata > Ceratodontiformes > Protopteridae > Protopterus > Protopterus annectens. The sequence continues at coordinate 37,309,138 of NC_056741.1, forward strand.
AAAGGATAAAGACATCATCCACAAAATGACCATAGTACACTAGATATTGTTTCCATATACTAGGTAACAGTTCCTAGATTTTCTAGAATTTGTGGTCAAACGTTCTTCGGAGACCATAGAATTTCTGGATACAAAGATCCATCTGCACCCTGATAGAGGTATCAGTACAGGAATTCATAAAAAGTGCAACATCCCTCCACTATGCCTCACTGCAGTGTCAGTACTGGAAAATTGATCCAAGTACCTGCTCTGAGAATAGAACCCACAACCATTTGATCTTCCATGGGTTCATAGGTGTGAACTAGGCTAATGGCCCTGGGGGCTTTACAAGCCTAGCCATAGGATTACCCTGACATAGTGCCACCTGACCTTAGTTCCCAGTGCCTCTGTTGAATAGAGACACTGGAGTTAGCCCCGGGGTGAATTTTCTGTTTCTCAGCCACTCATCAAGATTTCTCTTGAAGAGGGTCAGCGAGGTGCTCTGCTTGACATGTATGGGAAGTCTGTTCCATAGCATGGGCAGTCTTTGGGTTATGAACCTGTCCCTCCATTACATTCTGTTGATTGTGGTAATGAGGTTGAGGTCTCTGGAGCATGTGGTGCAGGGGGATTGGGATTTCTTTAGATGTAGCATTTCTAACAGAGCTGGGTCAGAAAAGGCTTTGCAAGTCAAGCAGAGATCACCTCTAAGTAGTTGATATGATACAGAGAATAGTTGGAGTTTTTTGAGTCTGTCCTTATAGGACGAGTGTTTAAGGCCTGGCATCCTCTTTGTGAGATACTTTTGCAGCCTCTCCAGTTGTTGCAGGTGTCTAGTGAGGTACATGCCAAATGGGGCATTATACTCGATGATTGGCTTAATGAGGGAAGCATAGAGGGAGACAATAACCTCTTTCTTCCTGGATGCAAAACCCTTAGTAATGAGATGTGCCACACAGAAGGACTTTCTGACCACAGTGGCAATGTGGTGATCAAAAGAGAGGTTGTTGTCAGCCTGTGTTCCCAGATCTCTTATAATGTCTTCTGTGTTCAGTGGACCACCATCAATGTGGTAATTTATGGGAACTGGGTTTTTCCTAAAGGGGATGACGACACAATTTTTGGCATTGAGCTTAAGGTCATGGTTCTGACACCAGCCACTGGTCACAGTGAGGCCATTCTGTAGGATGTCAACATCACTTGGGGAGTTAATAATAGCTGCCAACTTGCAATTGCCTGCAAACCTTATCAGCCAGTGTCCCTTTGTGTTGGCCTGGACTTCAGAGAAGTAGATACCAAACAGGAGAGGTCCCAGGACTGAACCCTGTGGGACTCCACTCGTGACTAATGGCCAGTCTGACTTGGAGTCAGCTACTTTCACACTGTGGACTCTATCTTTGAGCCAGTTTGCAACCCATCTAGTGATATAGGGGTTGATGCCAAGCTTAGTGAGTGTTTCTATGATTCCTGAGTGGGGAATGGTATCAAAAGCCTTGGCCAGATCAAGGTAGGCTGTATGAAGCACCTTGCCTTCATCCACAGCTCTGATGACTGACTCAAAGAAGTCAACCAAGTTGAGCAGGCAAGATCTACCCTTCACAAAACCAAACTGTGTGGGATCCAGAGTTTGGAGATTCCCTATATCTTTGTTTATTAGGTCCATGATGATACGTTTCATAGCTTTGCATATCAGACTCATCAGGCTAATGGGGCGATAGTTCCCAGGGTCTGTAGTTGCTCCTCCTTTGTGGAGAGGGATAACTGCAGCAGTGCACCATTTGGCAGGGACAAAGCCTGATGTGAGGCTGTGATTGAACAGAGCACACAGGTGAGGTGTCAGTCAAATCTGTAGTTCATGTAGAACACAACTAGGGATATTGTCAGGTCCCATAGAAGCTGTATTCTTGGCCTTAGACAGTGCTGTTTTAACCTGTGCAGCAGTAATACTGGGTGCCTGGAAATCTACTGGTATTGTGATTGGTCCTTTGGGGGGGAGAGGGGGGTAAAGTTGGCACTGAATCTGTTGGCCAGTATACTGTCTATATCTGTTGGCTCAGCCCCAAAAGTAACTGCACAACCTGTTGAACTACTGCTAATGTATTATGGTAGCAGTCACACACTGAGCATTCAATGTGCTTACACTCACTCACCTTGCTTCTTGTATATTTGCTCACTTTGTTCAAAATTATACTTCTTTTTTAGACTTGCAGTTATTTTTTTTTTGCATTTTTATCTCACACATATTAAATGCAGTGTTATCACAGAATTTTGCATTTTTACCAGTTCTGGTCCCTTTGCAGTTTCTGTGGTTTATATTAGCTTCAGGTTGTAATGTTTGAGCCACTTCTACATATTGTTATATTTGTTATTTATTTATTTGCCTTTGATTACTGGGAAAGTCTGACTGAGCAAAGCCCCTTTTCAGTGGTGACTCTGGGGAGAAAAGCTTCACATCATATACATTTTCATAGGCCGTACACATAAGCTAATAATAAAAGTATACTATACACCACTGAGGGCTACATAATTTAGCATGTGATCACCATGTTAACTAGACTGTTTAGTATTTACAGCATGTATGCTAAGGTTACACACATAATATTCAGCATTATTTTACAGTTTACATATACAGTCATGTGGAAATTTTCATACAGAGACAAGAGATGATGCATATGTATGTTTTATCCAACATTTACTCATTTGAGACATGTAAACTGGGCAGTGGTTAGCATTGTCATCTCAGAGCAAGAGGTTCTCTGGTTCAGTCTTGGCTGGGGTGAATTCTGTGCGGAGTCTACATGTTCTCCCTGCATTCGCATGGGTTTCCTCCCACATTCCAAAGTCATGAGTCTGAAGTGTTTCTCCCCAGGCCTCTCTTAAAAACGGGCTCTGTCACAGTCTGACTTTCCCAGTAAACAAATGTTAAATAAATAAATAGGAGAGAAAGCATGATGAATGCATGAAACATGCTTGATTTGGCTGCTATGGAGTGGACTTATTAATGGTGTTGACACAAGGGCAGGAGTGTTTTGCTGATAGGTACAATTTCATTGGTATTTTAGTATGCAGACAACAGATGAGGCATATGCATACTTTATCCAAAAGGTTATTCACCTGAGACCTATAAACAGGACAAAAAATGTGAGGATTTTACGATATTTATTTGATTTAGCTGTATAAGCAGGGACCTCAATAATGGCATTGGTAGAAGGTCAGGATTATTTTGCTGATAAGTATGATTTCACTGGGATATTAAAGTATAACTGGAAAAAGATTAGAATAAAAAAGGGCTTAGTAATAGCCAACTTAGTAAGACTTAGTAAGACCAACACCACACTATTGTGGTATTAAACCCTCAATTTTCAGCCAGGTCATAGAGTTGTCTTATAAATGCTTCAACAATCTCACTGTTTTTTTTTTTGTTTTGCCGAGCTATGAATGTTTTTTTTAACATCTTTATTAAATCATCACTTAAAACATAGGCACTGATACATTACCAGTAAAGAATACAAACCATATTAACATTTTTTTCCATTCACATATGTTATACATCCCATATGTTCTTTCAAACTATCATCAGTCCAACATTACATAAATTGTTCACTTCCTGCCTGAACATTATTCTTCATGTATTGTTCCCACAAATTCCATTTATTTCTATGTAATTTACTTCCTCCTATTTCTAAAGATCCATTTTCTAGTTCTTATGTCTTTTACAATATTCAATCTCGCTCTTTTCTTGCACACATCTGTGAAAGTATTTATTTTCATGTGTTATATTTCTTTTTGACACAAAACTCTTATAGTGTTTTCTAATCATAGCCCATATGTAACATTCCGGCCCTCTGCAAATGAAATTGAGCTGTATATAGCTTCCATCTCGTGGCCCATACAGTGGAAAAACACTTACCTGGATTTCATTTTTTGCTTTATCTAATTTAGTGGCTACATGAAATCATGTGAACCTATGTTTCTAGGTAAGCCATCCAATCAGTTCTGAGAAGTCATATTGCTCAAATGGATTAAATGTCATCATTGTTGAAGAAATTATTTTTTTTTTCTGGACTGAATGATCAAAATTCAGTAAAGCAGTGCCTTTGTGTGGAAAAACAGCTTTTTATCAGTAAAATATTTGACTTAATGTGGTAGAGTCACTTGCTGTGATTTGCATGGCTCCTGCAACTGTTTCTTGGTTTTCTTTTGTCAAAAATATGCAAGCTGTGACACCATGTCAGTACTGTAAACCTTGATGTTACTTCAGCGATATTTGTTATGATTCTCAAAAACATCAGCACTTTTGTTTAATAAAGAATATTTATACCGAACAACAGCTCAGTGAAAGCAATATTTACACTTCAAACATCTTCATACCAAACTGACTATGCCTAGGTGACAGCAATGCATTATGGAGTAAACACATTCTAAAAACTGTAATACATTCTGACACATTTAAAATGGCAAAGGCAGCATATTATTTTACTTATAATTACAATCGAAGAACATAGGTGTATGTATGTCTTTATCTTCTACTCTTTCCACCACAAAAGGCGACTCTTAGCAATAATTTTCTTATGCCATTGCTTTTAGAAGTTCCTTTACTTTTACGTCAGTAACTTCTGTCATGTTTCTTTCTCTATGAACCTGATGTTTAGGGTCTTGTTTATGAATTGCTCTCTGTTTTTGACATTATAGCAGGGAAATCTAAGATTCCCTTCAGGTTCCATTTTTTCTCTTAGATAATTTATAATAATGGTGCTTTCCCTCTTAGTCTCTATAGCGATATCTTGCAAAACATTAGTAGCTGGAATTTTCTAACTAGATTCTGTATCATGCATTATGGGGTTTCTCCTTCTCAGGGTTTGTACTAGCATCTCCCCATAACTTAAAAACTCATGTTTTCGGGTAAGATGCAGTGACACATTTCTGAGCACATTCATGTTTCTGCACTCCTTCCAGCCAAAGCGAATTTCTTTTCCTTTCTGTTGCTTCTAAGGCTATCTTTTTCTCTTCGTCCTGACTTTGTACATTTAATAACAAGTCACCCTGCCGATATCCACTCCGTTCTTGTTACGGATGTATTCAAGACTGCATACTCCTAACAATGTTTTTGACTGCTGCTGCTTCCCTCCCCCAGTTTTTGTTTTAGCGATATTCAGGTCACAGAGTTTCTAAGTGTGCCCCCCAATAATATTTTATGTCTCCATGAACACACATTACTTCTGCTTTTTTCTTATCATGTATGTTTGAAAATATAAGGCTCCTTAATACTTGTAACCATGTTTTCAAAATATAACAACTCTCAATTCTTTCCTATCAATTAGTGCTTAGTATTAACACAATGAAAATATTTTGCTTCTGTCATTCTAATTGTTACTCTAGCACATTCTACTGACACATTTGTGTTATCAGCATGCTGGTTAGAAATCACATTTTGATACACACAGCATTCTTAATTACACAATGTTCTGCAATGTGTGCCTTCTTCCCACACATACCTCTCATCCTCTTAGCACAAGAAATCTGGACAAAGCTTGAGAAAATGCCCAGAAATAGGGACAGATTTTAAATATTGTTCTGAGAAATTTAGAAAGTTGCTAGAGTAACAGGGTCTGTGTTAACATACATTTTCTAAAGGGTTTGAAGTCTGAAACTCAAATGTATGTCATTATTTAGTGAGTTCAATCTTCAGATCATCCCAGTGATTTGTCAGAAAACCACAAATTTTATGAGGAACAGACCCCAAACTATGAGGCTGAAATCTGGACATTCTGCAAAAATCCCAACAGTTTAGAGGTATATTCTCACATACAAAACATAGCGTCTATATTATGTTATCGAAGTTTCAGAATATTGAATCTGATATGGTCGACACCATATCATTGAATTCTCAAACATCAAAAGATAAACAAAAATGCCTAAAAACAAAAATAAATAAAAACTTACCTTTGCAAGCAGGGGGCAAGCCCCCCCACACCCCCTACTTAAATATACCAACTCCGAGACTGCACTACATTGGACTAAATGGAAATTTCCCCTTACGGAGATTTCCATTTAAACGTTCGATGTTTTTGGCTTTCGCTAATCTGGTGCCGACAATATCAGCTTCCATATTGTCAGCCTTCGACAACGTGAAGTAGACCTAAAACATATTATTTCAGTTGCTGATAATTTTTGTTGTTCATAGACATGTACATATTGCTGGTTCCATTTTTAAGTTGTTCAGCCTTAAGCAAGCTAGGAGGCTTTCGAGTAATATAACCAATTTATCTGTATTTTTAGCATCAAGAAAAGCCCATTTAAGTATAGTACTTTGAAGTGTCTTCTTGGCTTTATGAATTGTTAGAATATTTTTTACTTATTTTTACTGTTTATTTTTGGTTCCAACCATACATTTAAAAAGGTTTTAAATCAGACTTTAGTGTTATTACTGCTTTGCTTGAACTAAATGTCTTGTGATGCAACTTCATTACATATGTCTCAGGAGACACACTCGCTCTAGTTAACATTTTCTTCAGTTTCTGATAGTCCACATAATGAGCTCCTTCCACATCCATGTAGGCTCTCTGGGTCTTTCCTGTAAGTTTGCAAGATAAGAAAACTGGTCTTTGTCTGGTTAGGCCTGAGTGGCATCCCCTTGAAATGAAACCATGTACACTTCCAAGGTATCATCCTTGCAGAGTTTTCTCAAAGGCAGAATGGTCTTTAGAGTGACCAGTATAACCAGCAACATTATTTGCTGCTGTAAAACATTTGGCCTTTTATAATTCAAGATTATACTAATGGTTTTATTAGCTCCTCCTTTGTTGGCAAACATGTCTCATCTATTACTTCCAAAGAAAAAGCAGAAGAAAAAAACTCTCTCTCTTACTTCCAGTGTGGAAGTTTAACTCAGAAAGGTAGTAATTGCAGACTGAAGCACAGAAAGGAAGTCCAGGTAATTTGGTAGAGAATCACTGCCAAAATTTGCCAACATTTTCCATCCATGCAGCAAGGCTACATTTCAAAAGTATTTCACTCGGGTTTAGTGCAGTTTATTGACAATGATAAAATGTGAAAGTTCAGCATTTACAGTGGCAAAAATGCAAAAGTAAAGTTTTTGAACTTGAGCTGTCAATCAGTTGGAATTTAACAAATGACTCATAGTTCACTGTCTAATACACCAACCAACTGGGTCTGTGACCAGGTATAAGCTCTGATGTTACAACCACATCAGTATACCCACATGTTTGAGTTCCACTTGATTCTGCAGTTCTCCAAAGGAACCTTCTACAAGTTTACATAGGTTTTATCTGCAGCTGATTTACCTACAGTCCTTACTCCATACGTCAGCCCCTCTTCATAAGAAGTAGTCATCCTAATTTCTTGTACTTTCAGTGCTTCTTTTTGACAGGTTTTCTTACTCAGGTGTTCTGTATTATGAACTCTCAATCACCTAAGGTAGTACCATTGTTGTATTTACCGTGCTTTCAGTAAGATTCTTTACCATATGAAATAGGACACCCTCAACATTAACTACAGCACTTCCAACATATTGTATATTAATTTCCACGATAAGACGGCAATGATAGATGCTAATTCAGACTAAACTGAACTGAATAAAGTAATGAGCACGCTCTCAATGTCAGCCTAAGCAGCTGCAGAACAACATTTCAGAGAGAATTTGTCAACCGAGCATGCTTCCATCTCTCAAGCATATATAACATGAAAAGTGAATAAAATACAATAACTAATATAACTTGAATTTGAAAATAATGCAGTGATCATTTTGGCCTTTAAAGCTAAATAATCTATGCAAGGGAAAATGCAGCTGTATCTTCATATGATACGTGTACAGGGTTTGCTGGCCAGATGTGAGAGGTGCTATTTTTACCAGAAGCACCTCTGGTATTGCCAGAGCAGTGCTCTTTCATGTCTGTACCTACCTAAACATATTACAGGACAAGCTGAATATGACAAAATCTGCAAAAAAGGCTGTATAAAATGGAACCAATTAATAGCAGAACGATCACAAAGTGTTTTGGGAAACTGTGAAAACAACAGCCTCTGACTTTACAATTTTTTCAAAATAAAAAACAAGTAACAAAGCATGTAGCTAAACGCTTTCATTCTTTAATAAATAAAACTTCTTAAGAGCTAACATTCACACTAAACGTGACAACAGTTAATTAACAATTTAAAGAAGCAACACAAAATAAATGAACACTGACACAATTAATACAAACAGTAGTATAAGCTATTCTTATAAAACTACATATTTTTATAAAAACAATACGCCTCTCATTACAGTAAACACATTGTGCTTTCAGCAAAGATTTATATTAACATAATCATTGAGACCTGGTGTTTTATCTGCTGCTAATACAATTTGTTAGTTCAATTCTTTAATTTCTAATAAATGATTACTATCTCAACTAAAAGGTTTTCCGAAATCCAACACAAATTTCTTAAAAATCATTACAAAGTTGGATAGGTTTTAGCCAAAGCATTAGTAAAATCCTTCCTCTTAATTGCTAACAAGTGCTCATATATCCTTTTAGAATTTTTTTCTGGTAGTTTTGCCTGCATAAAATCCTTCACAAGTCTCACAGGTAGCTAAATAAATTACATAAGTGGAATTGCAAATGAACCTATTTTTAGCCCTAATCTACTTGTTAGAATGTTTTAAAATGACATCTGAACCTTCATTAATATACCTGCAATATTTACACTGCTGACAGCAAAATATGGCACAACTCTCAAAAAACTTATATTCAATGGGTTTCTCAAATAAATTTCTAAAATTCTTGGTATTTCTGTACATAAATGTAGGTTCTTTTCCTAATACAGATGTTAAGTCTTGATTCCCAAGAATAATTGTCCAATTACTATTCAGAACAGTTTTAATATTACTAGAATCTAGAGAAATATGTAAAGGAAACACTGTAGCCATAGAAAAGTCTTTTTTACGTTTTGTAAATCTTCTGTATCACCTTTCTCAATATGGGACAAAACTTAGTGTCTCTATACTTATTAACATCTGCAATTATTTTATGCAGTGTGTCCTCTGTGTAACCTCTCTCCACAAATAATTATTTTAAATAGTTAGCTTCTGTATCAAATGCATTGTCATCACTAACTAACTGACTGAGTCCAATAAATCGGCCTCTAATAACATTTTCTTTCATATACCTTGGATTGACTATCACTGCATAAGTAACTGTTAATTAAAGATGGTCTTCTAAAAACGTTACTATGAAACTGCTTTGCACTAACATCCAGCTTACCTTCGATATCTTAAAATTGTACATTGTTGACTGCCTTTAGTGAACGTGCGAAAAGTTTCTATTCTTAATTCTCAGGTGTTAAGGTGTTATACCTGGGGGGATGTAGGTGGCAATAATTATAATATGCTTTTTTGACTTTAGGTAGAGATGTGAAATTAAGATTATTTTGAGTTTATGAGGTTTGGGGGTTCTTTTGAAAGGCATTCTAATTTGAGTGTGTCTTAATGTACTATGGCTTATACCACCACCTTTTTGTGTTCCATCAAGTCTGAGTAGGTTATAGCCAGGGGTTACTATTTCATGTCTTTTATATGGAGCTTGAGCTAAGTTTCGGTTATGACTACAATGTCTGGGGAGTATAGGGTGAGAGTTGAGTGAAATTCATGAACTTTGTTTAACATGCTTCTCAAGTTCATATTTAATAATAAGAGATCAGAGCTATTGTGTGTCAGATTGCTAATGCTGTGGAGTACTGTACTGTGTGGGGTACTAGTAGTGGGCATTTTGAGGTCTGGATTAGGATGTATGTCTCCACATAGATTGAGGTATCAGGCTGTTATAAGACATTGCTGTGATGTTTTGAGTAGCAGGATGGTAAATTTATAGTATGTGTCATATTTGAATGTCGATCTGTGTATCTTAGTGTGTAGAATTCTATGTGGGAGGTATTGTGGAGGTGAGGTGACATGATTATGGTTATTAAGTTAGAATATAGTGGAGTACTATAAGGATTAGTGGGGGAGTAGATGCTTATGATGTGTTGTTTGTGGTAAGAGGTGATGTGGTAAGCTAATATTAATAGGCCTAGGAGGCATACGCGTTGAGGTAGCATAGCTGTAGAGTGTAGATCATGATTGGCTGTGAGTGAAAGGTTTGGATAGAATAATTATTAGGGGGTGTGTTTTGTGGGTAGGTATAAATGTAGGGGTAGTGGAGTATGGCTGAGAATTGGGGGTAGAGTAGGTAGTGGAGAGAGCCCAAGAAGAGCAAGGGTGAACAGAGGGGGCAGGACTGGCAGGACAGGATTGCAGCTGACTACAAAAACAATCAACACAGCTGTAGGTAGTGAAGCTAATGTGGAAGTTAAAATATGCAGCAACTACGTATGAACAGCAAGGCAAATGTAAATCAGAAACTTCTAATGGTAGAGTGGATAAAGACAAGCTAAGAGTGAAAATGTAAAATGATAGCCAGTAATAGGAGGGATAGTCCAAGTGTAGAGAGGCAGTAATGAATGGGGGAGAGTACCAATACCTATTTTTTAATAGCAATATCTGTGCCTTGGGCAACTTAGTGCAAACACAGGAAATAGATAAATACAATAAATGTCATATAATTGTACTTCTTGATAACCAATATAAAAACTGCACCTGTGAATCATGTGTGTGAGTGGCACATCTGCTAAACGCGGTGATCCACACAGTATATAATATCTGTAGATCATGGTTCAAGTCCCACATTTGTCATTTAAGGATGAAACATAATAAACACTGCTCACAAAGATAAAACAAGGTGAGCTTTGCATGTCACATTTGAGCACCACTTAACTTCACGCAAACCTGGACCAATGGCCCAGGCATGAAGCAGACAGAAAACCTAAAGACAGGATGCAGACATTCTCAATTTCAGAAAGGATACATTGTTGCATCTTTTGCTTTCCATTGAGCAAACCTGCTAAGCAGCATTGTGCAGCAGTTAGCAACCTTCCTCAACACCTGCAGGTCTAGAACACCTACAGGCAGGAAGCAGACTGTAGGCAATTTCAAATGGATACATTGTATCCTCTACGGTTTTCCACTGAGCAAGCACACTAAGTGGCATTGCGTGGCAGTTAACACACATATTTATTGAATATGAAAATATACAACTGTTTCTTAACTGTTCCTGTGGTAGCAGGTATAAGTGTAAGGCTGCAGCACAGGTGAGCCTGGGTTCTAATCTAGCACACTCCCAATTTTATTAATGCTTGTCCACTCAAATAAAAAATAAATAAATTCAAGCATAATTATAAACAATAATTATGTATAGCAGTGGACCTCGTATGAATTAGATGTGTGACAAATGGTATACTGAATATTTTGTTTCTCTAATTATAATTGTCTTCTCTGGCCTTGGATGGTCTTCAGATCTTAGTCATACACACATGAATGTATAAACCAGGACATTGTCAGGTCACACACATACCTGGTTAACTCCTTAGTCTGTCATGTGTGTGTGTGTGTGTGTGTGTGTGTGTGTGTGTGTGTGTGTGTGTGTGTGTGTGTGTGTGTGTGTGTGTATATATATATATATATATATATATATATATATATATATATATATATATATATATTTATATATATCTGGGACAATACCTGGCAGTATTGCCTCTGCAGCTCCTGTACTACCTGGGCCCTCCACACTAGGTAGTTTTACCTCAGCAAGTATACAACAAAGGCCAGAAACAATGGAGCATAAACCAACAAAAACTTTATTAAAACAAGAAAAAAAATATCATTTCTCCAGTGTTTCAGCAATGTATGCCTTCTAGGAGTACAGCATAGAACAAAGATTGTGCCAATAAATACACTCAAGAGTTAATCACCAACAATTAATTAATCAATTAAACCATTACAAAATACCCACATCCTAAAATAAGCCCATTATCATAAATTACTACAAAAAGCATAAATAACAGCTAAATCATAAGTTTCCATGTACATTCTGTATTAAGCCCATTTGGGCTTAAAGTACCATATTTTAAAACATAAGTACATTCTTTGTACAAAAGCCTATTCTTATTTTTAACTTCAGAGTCACCAACAAAACAATTAACTTGTTCTAAAATATTTGCTTTTAAAAACTCTGGGTTACTGTTATGAAATGTCTTAAAGTGCATGGCAATAGGGCTTAGAACCTTCTCTGATTTAATGTTCCTAATATGCTCCTGCAGTCTCAATTTAAAAACTCTCTTAGTTTCACCTATATAAAAGAGACTGCAGGGGCATCTAAGAACATAAATAACATTTGATGTTAAAGAAGTAAAATGTTCCTTGGGACTGAAAGGAATACCATTAATATAGCTAAAAAAATTAACCAAGTATCTACATACTGAGCACTTAGTACAAGCACTAGTGCCCAACATAGTTAAAGTGCTACATAAATTCTCCATTGGTTTAACAAATTTATTGTGAACAATAATGTGAATATTTCTGCCCCTAGTGAAAAAAATAGGAAATTTACATAATGAATCAGAAAATTCCTTACATTTAATTAGAAAAGGCCAAAAATATTTAATAATCTTAACTTGTTCATTAAAAAAAACATTATAAGAAATAACTATATACATCTGTCTTCACTCTTGTTTTTCCTTTCTAAAATTACTACAAATAAATTTACTATTATAACTAGTAATTTGATTATTAGAAGCTTACGTTGCCAAAGAGCTAGAGAAGTGATATTTTTTTCTTGTTTTAATAAAGTGATCATTGGTTTATGTTCCATTGTTTCTGGCCTTTGTTGTATACTTGTTTGGTGCCTATTAGTTATATTCAACAGTTCTACCTCAGCAGCTGGTGCTGTGGTACCCTCCAGGATTACTGGCAGAGGTGGGGATTTTATCATGGGTCAGGAGTTGCCAGGCTTGGTGTGTGTAGGGTCATGCACAGCACCATTGGTACATGCCTATGCTGGATGGAGAGAATGTTCTCACATATTGTCTGTAGAAGAAGACGTCAAACATGCAAACAGCCAGTGATGACAGTCCTGTGGGTTAGGACTAGATTCTCAATGTCCCCATGTTTGATTAGCATGGACATCCACTGTTCCCTCCCTAACCCCAATCATGGTGTCCCCAACCTGTCATGCCCCTCACAGTCCCTGTGTTTTGTCTTATTTGATCTGTTTGTTTACATCTGATTCCTCACCTGCCCTATTTACATAACCCAGAAATATCTACATCTTTTACCCAACATTCCTCTCTTACTGAAGTAAAAAAAAATGGGCACCTGTCCCACAAAAAAGTAGTGTTCCATACATAGCTCTCCATTTCACACAAACGTTTTCTTGACACACATCCGGTAAAATTGACCATATAACATGATTGTGCTGTTTTCAGCCCCTTTGTTGAGGTGACAGTCCAAATTCAGCTAATATTCTGTACATATTTTCATTTTACACTATTGAAGAAGTGGATAACCATGGTTCTTTCCTGGCATATTCCTATATTGTTTTGTTTTTCCACCTGCTTGCCCCACATTTCACCAATTTTCTATCCATCCCATTTTAACACCTTTAATCTGGTAAAAAAAAAATTGAATCACACACCACACACATAAGTGAAAAAAAACAATGAGGACCTTCACTTCTTGTCCTCTGCATTTAAGTGGAGTTTGGCATCTCACATCAATGTTGAATGACAGTGAACATCTCTTCAGTGGTGCAGTGGCCACCATGCAATGCTGTTTAAACACAATGTGCTAAGATAACACACAGTGAAAGTAGAAGAAAGAATTACGTTATTACATTATAAATTCATATTTAACAATATTACTTACACCTGGATTTAACCTTGTATCATCTGGGCTCAAAATATAAATCTCTCAATGCATTTACACCTGCTGCCACAGAGTCAGCTAAGCATCAGGTATGTTTCTTACACTCAATACTATCCATAATGCTGGCTGCTGCACCTATCTACTTAACGTGATTGTACGGAGGAAAGTGAACCAGTAGAACTGTCATCATTTTATCAATAAAGCAGAGGCTCACATTTGCTCCTTACTTAACTACGCACAAATGGGGAAAGCAGTATAAATGTGTATCTCACATGTGCAAACTCTTTGCCATTGATCGTGCAAACCAACTGCTCAACAGTGCACTATGGAAAGTGCTCAAAAGTGTTTATTAATTATGTGTACTGCCCATTTAGTCTTCATCCCATGAAAGTACATGTAAAAACACAAACAAAAGGAAGGCACTCTTTTTAAGGAAAGGACACATATTTATACTTTAGCCATGTGTTACCTGCATCCATGCATTTGAAACTTGGTCTCTCAGTACTTGTTCCCAAACACATTAACTACACTACAGAAATAAATGTTTTCTTCTATACCATATACAGCTTTATACTGACAATACACATTCAGATTTTTCAATACTTGTAGTAATGTGCACAGCTGTTTGCATATAGTTTGCAAAGCTGTCTTTTTAAGGTATACCTGCCAGTTAGAAACACAACAGCAATGCTAAACTTTGCATACTCATCAATCTGGTAACATGCAGATCTTTAATATCTGTACATTTGTACATGGCTAGCTATCCATTTCAGACTGGCCTCCTAACATCTTCTGTCAAATATCCAATGCTGACGTCATCCACTATAAACTTTCCTGCAGTATTATAAAAGTCAGACTTGTGTGTTAAATACTGAGTTCTTTAGTCAGTGTACTTAGGTAGGGGTTCTAATCTCACTGCAGTTGGTGTTTTTGTGTGTGTGTGTGTGTGTGTGTGTGTGTGTGTGTGTGTGTGTGTGTGTGTGTGTGTGTGTGTGTGTCTAGTCAAAAGGGCATAACTATGTTTCCTGCAGTCATCAGTACAATCCCATAAAGTACCAATATTTTGACAGCTGTACATGCCTAAACATCTATTTCACACCTCCCATCATCTTCTTTCAAACAGTGATTGATGATGTCATCTACTATAAATTGTCCTGCAGCATTGTAAAAGTCAGACTTGTTCTGTGGCACTTGTTTTAAGTACTGTGCTTTGTAAATAGGGTTTCTCTTCTCACTGCAGTCAATTGATATGCCTTTGTGTGTGCGTGTGTGTGTGTGTGTGTGTGTGTGTGTGTGTGTGTGTGTGTGTGTGTGTGTGTCCACTTGGTTGACATTCCAGACAGCATTTTACACCAGCATGTCAGACAGTTCTATTTCCATCTTCTTCTCACCAAACACTGCTGATGTCATCAGCTATAAAATGTTGTCAGGCATTATAAAAGCCAAACTCTCACCATGGTGGTTGGGTTAAGTACTATGCTTTGTAAATAGGTAGGTATGGCTTCTCTTCTCACTGCAGTCAAGTGGTGTGTGTGTGTGTGTGTGTGTGTGTGTGTGTGTGTGTGTGTGTGTGTGTGTGTGTGTGTGTGTGTGTGTGCGTGCGTGCGTGCGTGTGCGTGTGTGCGTGTGTGCGTGTGTGTGTGTTCACTTGGTTGCCATTCCCGACAGCATTTTACACCAGCATGTAAGACAGCGCTCTTACCATTTTCTCACCAAATACTGCTGATGTCATCAGGTATAAAGTGTTGCTGGACACCATAAAATCCAGATTTGTGCCGTGGCACTTACGTTAAGTACTGAGCTGTGTAAATAAGCAGGTAGTCAACTATGTGTGCAGTCAGTGCAAACTATGGTGACAATTTTGGAATGATATACAAGTCCACAGCTGTGTCAAACCCTACTCTGAACATCTCATTGTAGCATACCATGATGACATCATCCTGTATAACATGCACTCTGACAATATTCAAGACAAACCTATGCTGTGCCATGCAAACTAGTTTACCTACACATATAGGGTTCTAATCTGACAGCAGGCAACTTGTGTGTCTGTGCATACACCTATCACATTTGAGACAATTTTACACAGGGATGTGACTCCACATCCATGGCCTACACTCCTCCCAACATTCTCTCCTCAGCATACAATGATGCTATTATACTCCATAAAGTGGAACATGACTGTGTTACTGTCATATATATATATGAGGTGTTGCTACCGTGATATTGCATGGCATTCATATTTTATACCTACACAGGTGTAATATTCAAATCAGGCCCAGTCTACTGCAGTGTGTGTGGTTGGTGGTACATTATGGCCATTGTGTAATCTTTAGAATCATTCTTCATTGCACTACCACTTGGAAAACCTTTCATGTAACTTCATGAGTCCACCATCTTCTGTTTTCCACTGTACACATGACATCCTTCCTGCAAAGGAGTGGAGGATGTCCTCATGTTAAATATGCATACACACATCGCAAAGTAGAGTCCTTCCATGAACCTCTGCAAGCCATCTCAAGACCACTGCATGTGGGATTGCTAATTCTGTCATGGTGTGGTACACATGTCCAATATGGACAGTGGCAGGATATAATGCAATCAAACATGTACACACATACACACAATAGGCTTACTATCTTGAATAGTATAGATATAGGGAATTTTTTACATGGTATAATAATGGCTAGGATGTCATGTGATGTTGACTATTAGCCTAATAATGTTCTATGGCCCTATGAACAGCTGACATGTCAATGTTGCTATCATTGACATGTGCTATATTGAGGTGTGGATGTACAGTATGGCTACCAAAGGGTCTTACAATCTGTGATGTGAGCTAATTTATTTATGGCCATTGATGCCATAGCAGTAGATGCTCCTTCTATAACAGCTATATTAATAGGCCTCCTAAGAACTGTTGGCATGGTATTATACACTTTTATGGATATTGCTGGCTTATTAGGACATGTGCTGTTGTAGTGGAGCAGATCAACTTTCTACACAGTTCACATTCTGCCATCACAGTGACACTTGCAGTATGGCACAGGTGTACACATGTCTACATACCATAATTAGATGTTCTATGACTGACATCAGTATCAATTCATTTAATTACATGGTTACATAAGTCTTGTCTTATACACATGGTTGTTATGCCATGATACACACAACCAGTGTATCACATGTTTTGATGTAACTGCAACCTTGTGGAATTCATTGTATGTGCAGTTGTGTTGCTACACCCAAGGATTGTTGAGGTGGTCAGCAGCAGCACCATTGTGTAACTATTAGCATTTGCGTGAGCCACAAACAACTGATCTGTAATGTGTCCTTATATGACATCAGGCTGCTCAAACACAGCTTGCCCATGAAACACATATAGGCATATGTTGCCTGAGTGATGTAAGTACGTGATATTGGTGCAGTTGTACGACAGGGTGCATAGTAACAGTGTATATGGAATGTAATGAATGACCAAGGTCATATGGATGTCTTGTCACAAATCATTTATTGCAATGCATATGAAATGTTATGTGGAATACACAACTAAGCACAGATCTGTGTGTGGATGTCAGCAGCCATACCCACTCAGAGGACTTAGATAATCTGCTAGCTGACAGCTTGTCTCATGTCACCACCCTGTCACCACTGGCCATCAGCCAAAGTATACATGCAAACATTACTTACTTTTTATTGTCAATAAGGCAGCTTATATGTGAGCTGTCTATGGTTAATGAAAAAGAAGCAAAGGGCTCTAACAACATCACAGGTATCCTATAACATGACTTAAACCCTGACCCACTAGACACATTTGGATCTGTACATCAACACAGGCTCAAGATAGGCTATGCTCCCATAGAAGGGTGCACAGCAACATTAATCCTTTTGACTTCGGGGGGCATCATCTGATGCATGGAGTTATAAACCCATCCTGACTCTCCTCATCTGTGACGTAGGCCAATGAGTCATCATAGATCTTCTCGAAAAGGACACAGGAAATATACCAGCTGTGTACTAAATCCATGTTTGATATGTTTAGGCTACATCATGTCTGTTACATCTGTTCATTGTCTTCAAAAGGGTTATCAAACGCATGCATGATGACAACATTATCATCCTATGTAACTTGACTTGGTCAAGACATTTGACACCAATCAACAGCCAAGCATTACAGAGAAACTGTCACAAGTGGCCATAAACACCTATGTCACCAAATGAGTAGGCAACTGGAACACATACATGACAGAGAAATAATGTTGCAGCATCTGAAGTCACCTCTATCTAGAGTCCAGTGACCAGGTCCATACCTCAGGGGTCTGTGGTAGGTCCTTTTAATTCTATTATTTAAGAGTCAGACATCAAAACTGACTTACACATTCTTTCTCCAACCAGCTTTGTGGAGGACAACAAATTGTGGACAATCATTGAATCCAAATGTGGTACTGGTATAATGCATACAGCATCAACACACACAAGGGATTGATGAGTTTCCTTCATCTACCATGTGGACCCATGAGGACACCATAGATGAAGGAAACTCATGGGGGATTAGTTCCATTATGAACACAAAAACAATAATATGGACCAACACACCCTATGAGTAGACCAAGTACTATGCACATCTGTCAACTAGCCGGGATTGCTTGTAATTTCTAATACGGGTATAACAGTGTCCATCCGAACACCTGTGGCAGATGTTACATTTTGAGGGAGGTGTGCTTGATTTCCCTCAGAGATTGCTGACAAATCATAATAGTTGTACAAGTGTGTTCTTGCAGAACCATCCATGATCACTCACAATCACGTATGTTATGTGGAAGACATGGGATTACTGGTGGTATTACTTTGATATTGTCCCTGAATTTGCATTCTTTTGTCTACTGTTGTCCATGGGTCTGTTACTATGTGTTCTATTTGGTTGAAACCTATGCTGACATTAGATTCATATTCAGGCAACTCGTTTTGTACAGCTTCACAATATGCACATAATTCCTATTGTATATACCACCCCTGATATATGTCCTGTCCATTGTTCATGTTAGGATGCCTATATCACAAAGTATCCACTCCACTGATATGTCACCTTGTGTGACAGTCACATAATATACAATAACTGTGCAGTCCATACTGTACCATGTCAATATGTGATTACTGTTCATGCAAAAACTGTCTTTATTGACATGCCCTCATCTGCTGTACTTTACCATATTTCACTTGCCCTTTTCGGTGAAGTTTCCTCTTTTATGTATTGGGGTTATATGTAATAGTTTCCATACAGTAGGGACTATTGACTCAGACACAGATCTCTTTATGAGGATGCTGATTGGTTAAGTGCCAGAGTTGGCAGTGAGTTTTAGGTATTGTGTGGGAGATTATCTGCAGATGTGGAGCAGGGTTTTATTTTAAGCAGCAATATTTTTTATTGTTGAAGTGGGTATGGGCTGAAAGACGAAAGCTATCTGGTTACCTTTGCACTGGTTATATCTGTTGATGATGGTGTAGTCTGAGTTAGACGGTGAGGAGTTGTTGGTACTAGAGTGAGGGAGTAAGGGGTGGGTGTAATGTTAGTGTTGGTAGTCAGTAGCTCAGCTATGGACTTTATTCAGTGTTTATTACATTTGCCTGCTATTAGTGACAAGGGGTATTGGGTGAAGGGGAGTGCTCTTTGTTTGTACCTAGGTTGAGATGGGTAGATATTGAGTGCCAGAACTTTTGAGGGTTGCATCTGTGTTTTAGTTGAAGGTGTGAGTAGTAGGATTTTTGTTTTCATTGACTAATTTAGTTACGCTATTGGGGAGTTTTTTGAAAGAGAGAAGATTTTTTTTCAGTTTTGTTTCGTTTCCATATATTACAAGCTAGGTCTCTTTGTTCCTTTAGGTTAATACAGTCTTTGGTTATCCAAGGGGTTGTATTATTTTTACCCTTTTTCTTTGTACCGGGGCTAGAGTATCTTGTATTTTTAGGAAGGTAAAAATTTAAATATTGGACTGCATCATTGAGGGGTAGTAGTTTTAGGGGGTGTCCATTTTATTTTTGGAGTAAATAATTAAGTATTTGTGGACTGAATTTAATTGTATTTCTGACTGATTTCAGTGAGTGTGTTTTTGGGTGGTGGGTAATGGCTCTGATGATGGCATATGTGGGAAGATGGTCACTAAGTGAGACAGTGAGTACACCTGAGGATGAAAAGTTTTTTTGGGTGAGAGATTAGAATCCTATCCAAAGTACAATGGCAAGTGAAGTCTTTATTGTATTGTGTTGGGCTTGTGATTAGTTGTGTAAAGCCATACAGATTAATGCGATTGGTGGGAGAATCAGTTGCCTTAGAATCCCAATCAATAGTCACCTAGGATGACTGTTTCTTGTTTGATATTTTGTGATGTCCAAGATAATATATTTTCCAGGACAGGTATGTTGTTTCTAGGTAGAATATACACAGCAATACAGATTATTTTGTGTCATTGAGGTTCTGGGAAGCTATTAACATCCCTGCAATGGAAAAGGTGGGCATACTGTTTGAGTAGGGTGTAATGTTGAGTATGGCAAGATATAGAAGGGCTATCCCTCTGACTTTCTTGTTTGGTCTATCTACTCTATGGACGGCATAGCTGGGATGTGTAATTTCTGTATGTTTTATGTTTGGGTGTAGCCATGTTTCTGTTAGGGCTAGTATATCTGGTTTGTTTTGTTCTATCCAGGCATGCAGAAGGACTATCTTGTTGCATATACATCTTAGATTCAGAGTAATTAAACTGAGGTTTTTAGTGTCTTTTTCATTGCTGAATATTCCTTGTAAACATGTTTTAATTTGTCTTCTATGCTTGATTAATTAAGCACAGTAATAAACTTGGAATAAAATTTAACTAGCTTTCTAATGGAGATAAAAAAACAATATTTCATGAGGAAAGAAATAAGAGTCTGGGAGGAAATACCAGATTATATTATACTGCACAATTCAGCAGTGAATCTTAAAGGAAGGTACGGGTTGGAGGGACAATGGGGAAGCAGCTTTGTAAGGGTAACAAACAGACAGACCCCTGTATTGCTTATTATGTGCTATACTCCCATCATGCTTTATGGAAGAAAGGAACTATAAAATCATTTGGATGTGACTACTACTGACTTCTGATAACTAGTGCATTACACACAAAGGCTTTGTTACTCCATAAGATCTTATGTGCTGCTGCAGTTTGGAAGAGATACAAAAAGCAACGGACAAAATCTAACAGAGAAAATGAGACAGTTTACTTTCACATGTGGCTATAGATTGTTGAATTAGCTTTCCTGAGCAACTTAGACAACCAATGAATAGTGACAGTATTCAATACTGCATGGATAAGATGTGTAGGAAGAAGCATTGTTAAAACAATGGCAGATTACCCATGTGCTTCACGTGGGCAAATGTTTTTTTTTTTTTTTTTATTCACCAACAAATTCTTTGTTTCCATTCAATCCAGATAAATCAGCAGAAATCCCAAACATAAAAAAAAACTGAAATTACTTAACTTGAAACTGCAAGTATATTTCCAAATTACGCAGAGTTTAAACATCCTTCCCTACCTCTACCCACCCCCACCCCCGCACACCAAACAACCATATGGCAGGAGCCCAGAATCCCTTGTTCATGTCTTGAATTCTCAGCATATGTATGTTGGCATAATTAAATGACCAGACTACATTAATGCTGAAATGTACGCTCTTCAGGTTTTGAGCTATTTGTTAATTCTGCTTTGAAGGTACCACCAGAGAATTTTCTCTTGTTCAGATATGAAATACAGCCTTAATAAAATGTTCAAAATTGGAGGGGTATGCATTTCTTCTGTCATGTAATCTCAGGTGTGGGTGTAAAGAATATCTTGGTTAACATATTTAAATCCCACAGCAGGTCAAGGGATGAAAATGTTATGCACGATCATATGCATCTAACTAATCATGTTTATATCCACAAGCATGAGGGTTGCGGGTGAGTAACAGATAGAGGTTGAAAGTGAACCTATATCCTTCTGTTCCAAAAGTGTATGAGAATGCTGCCAGCTGAGCACAGCAAACTATGGAGATTCATATCCACCTGTATTTCAGGCACAGAATTAATAAAAAGAACTGACTGAGGTATGCAAACATTAAAGGGAGCAGGTGTACATACATGCATTTACAAACACACACACACACACACACACCCACACACACACACACACACACACACACACACACACACACACACACACACACACACACACACACACACATATGCACCTTGAGATGAAAGCTATTTTCCTTAGAATCATGTGGGTGCTTACTGTGGTTCAGAGAGCTGACTGACTCTGTAGGAGGCAGTCATTGTCATCAAAGGCTGGTTAAAAATAACAAGCTGCAAAGTCCGTAACACCCCTTGCTGTTAATTAGATACTGATTGACAGTTGTGTATGTTTAATTAGAGCTCTTAGAAAAATTGAATTCATGTTAAAAAAAAAATCTGAAAGGTAAGAGGGTGACCTACATTATAAAATACCACTGAGTTATGAAGGGTAGTTGACAGATGAAACCAATTAATATCACCTTGAATATTTGTTGTTTCAAACTATAAGGGACAATGCCACACTGCTGCTTGTAATACTGTTTATCACTATGCTCTTCCATGAGGCTTGTTTTTACTTTGTATTGATAACCAAGGAGGGTACTAAACATGTGAACTGCACATTTTTCCACATTCTAAGCCCCTGTCACTGAACATTCATGTACAAGAAGGAAAGAAGAGCATGTTAATAACTATTCTTAACATCCACTCCTGGTCTGTCTCCTGGGCAGCATTCCCACTGCATGGCCGCTATACCCAGGCTAGTGACAGACCCTTCACCTGGTAGCAGTGCTACAGTTTTACTCTTCCTGTTGTAGGTCTATGGGCCTCTTTACCACCATGGAGGTCTCACAGCCAAAGCTGAAGAAGTTTGCAAGTATTACTCTGCAAGGCATTTTTTAACCGCGTTCTCTCAGTTCTTCTCTTTTCCCTGTGATGTCAAAGTGCCCTATCTTACGTCTTTTCCCATGTGCACCTCCACTCCTTGCCAGCATTAATTATTCTGCACTTAACATTTAATACTGGTCACCCCTTTCCCAATTATTTTCTTTTCACACCACTGAAACTTACTAATAGTACCCCCTTATTCATATTCTGCTAACATAATACAACTGTCCACATTTCTAGTTCTGAAGGCTCAACTTTCTTTCTGCTATCTTTGGAACTTGACAGCAATATCCTGCTGTTCTCTGTACACTGTCCTAGCATCACAGTGTGTTCCAGGACATCGATGTAGCATTAAACAGAAACAGGGGGCACTCCTACAGGAATAGCAAAAACATAGTCTCAGGCGTAAAGATCTGGGTCCATGTTCGGTGTTGGAAAAATCTAAATAAGTGGGAGATATTAAAGCTGTCTTTTGAAGGGTTGTTGGTGTTTTCATGGTACATAGTAACCCTTGGACTGAATCATCTTCAGTTATATAACTGGAATAATTTTATTCTTCTAACTCTCGAGTTTGGGTTATAGTAATCCTTTGATATTACTTCGTGACCTAATCATGTGGAAGCATCAGACACCAGTTTGGGTGACACGTTCCATTCTTACTATTCACCTCACTGAGGGCTTTTTCTCTGTGGCATCCATTCAGACCAGCCTGATCCAGCAGCCCCAACTAGATACCATGGGAGTGTTATTCTCCACAAGGTAAGTCTTACGGGGATATCTCTGTGGTAGTGCTGCCTGTTGTCTTTTACTTTCTCAGGACTGGCATAATGGTTAAGGCCTTTACCTCACAGACATGAGATACAGGGTTTGATTCTAACTTCTGATTGCTGGCTATGCTTGTAATGGTCTAGAGACTAATAGCCTAGTATTTGCCTAGGAATGTGTCCTTTTTGTACAGTTTCTCTTTGTAATCTTGTCTGTGCTTTCATTCAGGCCTGCTTGTAACACCTTTCTGCACTAGTAGTAGTGGGATATAACCATTTTTACCACTCTCTGTCCTGAGGTCCTTCTGTAGTAATTGTACCTTACCCTGGAGAGTGTGTCCTCTAGCGGCAGGTCCAAGTTCTTTTTCTTGCCAGGGAATAATAGGGGCACAGCAGCTAGCTAGTGAGATGCATAGGGCATGCGGAAAAAAAAACAGCATACCAATAAAGTATAGAATACATAATACATGATAACAACTCATCCATAATCCACTGTTAAAAATGAAAGACCATTTCCCTACAGAAAAATATAAATTATATAGTCTTACAAATCCTGGCAATGTTCACAACACAGAAAAACTACTAATTTGTCCTGCTGTTGGTATGCTACAGTGTAACCAGTCAAGGGTGTAGCTAGCAATATGACAGATGTGGGAAAATATCATGTACAAAGACATTTGCGTCTTGTAGAAAGAAAAACATATTAACCGCAATTCAATAACAGAAAGTCTGTCTTATTTGTTCAGTGCTGTATGTAGGGAAATTATTTCTAAAACAAATATAGTACATTTTGCCAATATTCAGTATAAAACATCTTTTCACTGCAGATGCCGGAGAATAGTAAAGTACCTTAAATTTTTGTTAAAAAAAGTTCTTTGACATAGAAGCAAGAGTGGCCAATTAATGGATCGTGGATTGGACACCTCAGAAAGAATGGGGGGGGGGGGGGGCTCTGTCAGCTCATGCACTAAAAATTGGAGCCTTAACTCATGCAATTCAGCTGGTTTATTTTGTGGAGCATTTACAGCTACTGTTAAAGAGGTAAGAGCTGTTCTAAGAACACAAACCAGAGTAAATTCGAACAAAAAAATGAAAATTAAAGAAGGTTCTAGAAGGTGTGCAAGATTCCTGTGACTCCCACTACTCCATTCTATTTACACAGAAGTTTGAAAAATGATTTCCTTATGTCTAGCATGACTTACATAAATGAGACAAAGTAGATTCTGGAAAAAAACCTCCAAGGTCACTTTACAGCGACAGGTTCACTTTGATGCAATAACCATATTGACGTAATCATTCTGATGCATTAAAATAGTCATAATACAAAGATTTAATGAAAATAAATTGAGATATAGTAGCAATCATTATTTAATTTGCTTATATATACTTTTTATTGATTTTGTGGATAGTCAGACTAGACCAATGGCCTTTTTTCAGGAGAGATTTAAGGAAGGTGGTATTCATACTGACAAGGGGAAATTTGGCCAGGACTCTGGGGAACTTCCCTTTCTCTTTTTGATAAATGTCTTGTGATCTTTTATATCCAATTGGGCTACCATCAACTAGTAGATGAAGCCTTAGTTTAAAGTTTCGTCCAAAGTATGGCACACCCAGGAACATAGCACCCCACTTATGTGACACTGCAGCATCGGTATTGGAAAATTAATCCAAGGAACTGGTGTGGCAATAGACCCCACAGCCATCTGCACCAAATGAGAGTATGCTGCCTGTTGGTCTACCGAGACTACAAATAAACATGCTGGTATCCCAATCTCTTCCAAGAAAAACAGCACTGGAAGACAAAAAAAACTGCCCAAACAAATGCAACAAGAGCCAAATTACTCTATTTGTGGTTTGCTGAAAAAACACCAATAGAAATAACTTAGGTTTGAATGTTTTTGGGTGGCACCCTACCTCTCAACTTATCTGGTCAAGAATTCTGGACAAAGACAAAAATAATGGTGGGGTAAAACGAGGAACAATTGTTATAACAGTAATTTAATTCACTTAAAAAGTTAATAGAATAAGGCCTACATCTATTATGCATTTTAAGAAGAATAAAACTCTAATGACTGGTATTATTAACCAACTGTAACCATGACCGATTTACCAGAAAATCAAAAATGTTATGAGGAACAGGACAAGCATCTGGAGCAAAATCAGGGAGAGTCTGCAAAAAGAGAGAGTTGAGAGTTACGGGTACCACTCAAAAGGGACCGTCTGGTCACAGTAACTAATTCTATAGGTTAGTACTAGGCTAACTGCCCTTGTGAGCCATGGGACTGTCTGGTCACAGTAACTAATTCTACAGGTTAGCACTAAGCTAACTGCCCTTGTGAGCCATGGGACTGTCTGGTCACAGTAACTAATTCTACAGGTTAGCACTAAGCTAACTGCCCTTGTGAGCCATGGGACTGTCTGGTCACAGTAACTAATTCTATAGGTTAGTACTAAGCTAACTGCCCTTGCGAGCCATTTTAAGCCTAGCCAATTATCCCTTGCAAGACTCAAACCCTGCCTTTTGTGTTTGTAAGGCAAATACCTTAACCATTAGGCCACCCTCCAAAACAGGATTTGATATTGTGGGATTTTAATTGATGCAGTTCTAATATTCTGCATGCTATTATATCTGTATAAGAACAACTCTCAGTAGAAGAATTTAAGAGTTTGCAGTTATAATTATGGAGATAATTAAAAATACACATCCTTAAATTCTTGAGCTGAAGCTTTTTCATTTTCACACATGGTATCTTCTGACATTACCATAGCATCCACAGTACCATAGCATCTACAGCAACTACAAGCAAAATAGTTAAAGAAAGTGTAGTGATAATGAACTTTCCATCTTCAGAATAAAGTGGTAGACTGAGCAAATTGTGGAAAATTTACTAACAACCAGGGAGGGAGCTCACAGCAGGGTTAAAATGTTACTTTATACTTATTTTAGCTCATCAATTGTTTATACATTAGAGTCTCAGGATAAAAAAAAACTCAGTTTGCAAATGTGCAAGCATCCCCCCCCCCCCCACCAAGAAAAAGCACACAAGCATCCCCAGTCAGCATCAAGCAAACAAACAATACAGGTATGAGCAGGCTTGCAATATCATAAATTAAATAACATCCGTAACACCAACAAGCAGATGAATAAAAGAAACTACAGCGATAATCAACCTTCTATCTTTAAATGTAGACTACTACACTACCTTGCACAATGTGAAACAGATGAGCACAATGTGACACAAGATCTAGGAAGGAAGTTCACACAATGGCAAATCTGTGTATTTTAAGTTCTTTTATACCCCCACTCTCTTTTCTTGCCAGAACAGTCACTTGGTCATAACTTGAAATTTATCTTTTACACTATTTATAAGACACAAAAGTTACACAGCAGTTGTAAGATATTGTTCTACTACACACTCAGCTCTTCAAATAGTAGAGATTTGAGAGTAAGTTGGAAAAAAAAAGCCCAGGACCCCCCCCCCCCACACACACACACACAAACAAGCAAATTATGATATTCTCTCTTAGCATCCCTAGTTACAAATTCTCAGTGACAAACTAATTTTGCCTTTCTCCCATCTCAGCTATTACTTCATTCTACCCACTACATTGCTAATAGTTTGAATTTTGATCCACACATGCGTGTGTGCACACACAAAGATGCACACCATCAGCTATCAGTTACGGCCACTTGCATGACTGCACACCTGAGATATTTACTTGAGATCTAGTGAGTGAATAAATTCATAAATAATGGCCCAGAAATTTATCTCAACTCACTGATGTCTGAACTATACAGTGCCGTACCCCTCTGCCCTTTCAACTTCTTAGTTCAAGAATCAGAAACAAGGAACAAAATCAAGAACAGCTTTTAAATGTTTCTATTATATACATAGAAAGTTGATAGAACAGCAAACTTTGCATTATCAAGCATTTTCTGAAGAATACAAAATCTAAAACTCACATACTAGACATTTAGTGACTGCAATCAACAACAACTTGCCCGAAGCCACAAATTTTACAAGGAACGTGTTGTTTGCTTAACAAAAAAATCAGGTTCTTTGCTTAAGGATTCTGGCCAAAGCCAAAAATAAAGGGTAACAAAAGGGGACAAATTTTAAATATTATTTATTATATAAATATTATTTTATATATTTGTCAACCAGGTAAACCCAATGGGCAAAGTGTTGTTTATTGAGGCAAGTTGGGAACGCTGTCTGGTTAAGCAACTTACTCAAAGTCACAAAGTACTCAAATGGAGGTGAAGGGATTCAAACCCTGTAACCTTTGACTACAAGAAGAAGTTCATTAACATATGTGCTAGACAACTCCAAATCACTTAAAATGTTAACAGAACAATAAGTGTTACACGGATGTGCATTCTCTGAACAATAATAACTATGAAAGTATGACAACATGCATTATTGACTGACAGTAATCCTCAGTGACTTACCAGAAAAAAGTTTTATGCATACTTTGTTGACTGAGTGAGCCCCACTAGGCTAGTGGCCTCTTTTCAGGGGAGATCTGAGGTGGTATTATAGCCTAGTAGCCTAGTATGAACCTATGAACCTATACCAATGGATGGGAGATCGCAGATATACTCCAGGGATTACCTCAGTGTCACTGCTAGACAGAGGCACAGCAAAATAATGGGTATAGTTCCCCATACAAAAGGGGTGGCTTAAGCCACAAAACTATGGGCTAGGCTTATAAATGCCCTCGGGCAGATAGCCTAGTATGAACCTATGAACCTATGAACCTATTTGTACTACAAGGGGAAATTTGTCCAGAGCATCAGGGAATTTCCATTACTCTTTTTGATAGGTTCTGTGGGATCTTTTACATCCACCTGAGCTACTACCAACTCAAGGAGATAAGATCTCTGTTTAATATCTCATCCAATGGACAACACACTCAGAAGGGCAGCACCCCCCTTATTCTGCACTACAGTATCAGCAATCCATCTACCTGATGTAGGAATAGAACCCACAGCCCTTAGCAGTGAGGGAGCTACTTGTTGTACCACTAACACAAACTATGTGAATGAGGGACATGGCATAAGTATAAATCAAAATCAGAGATGCTCTGCAAAATCAGAGAGATAACAGGCAGACTATGCTAATTCATTTAAAAAAGTTAATATGACAGCTTTTCCAGCATCATATATTTTCTGAACATTTGGACAACAAAAACTATGATACTCTAATAATTGGCATTACTGATTGACCATAATCCTTGTGTACTACAGGCTCACTAACAGTTCATAGCCTTAATTCATCTGATCTAAGGACCAAATTATTGTAGCCCAGCACAGTGTATTTTACACCCTTGTGCCCAGAAAAAAAAAGTTAAATTAAAAATGCATTCATAGTTAATATTTTAACATTAAACTTAAACATCATGCTGGTCAGTTTATTCACAGTCAAATATGCACATTAAAAGTCAATAAAACAAGGAAATCAAGGATCCTGCCTAAAATGTGGCTTGTATGATGAAACTCCTGCTTACTACAATCTATAGGTGAGCTGCCTTTTTGAGCCATTTTAAGCCTAGCCAATTACCATGTGTGGGAATCAAACCCGTACCCCCTTTTATTCATAACTACTCTATGATGCAGGATGTGTGTACACATATATATATATATATATATATATATATATATATAAATATATATATATATATACACACACACACACACACACACACACACACACACACACACACACACACACACACACACACACACACACACACAGAGCCAGGTTTTTGTGATATAAAAAAAAATGAGACCACAGTAAATCATTTCAAAATGTTTCCCACCTTTAATGTGACCTATAACCTGTACAATTCAATTAAAAAAACACACAAATCTGTTACAGGAAAAAAAATATAAAAAATAAAAAATGTACGATAAGCTGGTTGCATAAGTGTGCACACCCTTTAATACTTTTCTGAAGCACCTTTTGATTTAATTACAGCATCCAGTCTTCTTGGGTACACACCTGCCATCAATTAAAGAGACTCTGATTAACCCCAAATAAAGTTTAGCTGTCCTAGTAGGATTTTCCTGACATTTACTCAGTTGCCTGCTACACCAAAAGCCATGGTTCACAGAGAGCTTACAAAGCATCAAAGGGATCTCACTGCTGAAAGATATCAGTCAGGAGAAGGGTACAAACAAATTTCCACACCATTGGATATACCATGGAACACAGTGAAGACAGTCATCAAAAAGTGGGGAAAATATGGGACATCAGTGACGTGGCAAAGAACTGGACGTCCCTCCAAAATTGATGAAAAGACAAGATGAAAAGTGGTAAAGGAGGTTGCCAAGAGACCCACAGCAACACTAAAAGAGCTACAGGAATTTCTGGCAAGTACTGGTTGTGTACTACATGTGACAACAATCTCCTGTATTGTCCATATGTCTGGGCTATGGGGTAGGGTTGTAAGACAAAATCCTTTTTTTACACAGAAAAACATCCAGGCCCAGCTAAAATTTGCAAAACAATACATCAAGTCTCCCAAAAGCATGTGGGAAAATATGTTATGGTCTGATGAGACCAAGGTTGAACTTTTTGTCCACAATTCCATAAGGTACATTTGGCGCAAAAACATCAGTTTGCATCACCAAATGAACACCATCCCCATGGTGAAGCATGGTGGTGGCAATATCATGCTTTGGGGTTGCTTTTCTTCAGTTGAAACTGGGGCTTTAGTTAAGGTGGAGGGAATTATGAACAGTTCCAAATAAAAGTCATTTTTGGCCCAAAACTCTGTTAGAAAGCTGAAGATGAAGAGGAATTTCACCTTCCAACACAATAATGACCCCAAGTATACATCCAAATCAACAAAATAATTGCTTCACCAGAAGAAAATGAAAGTTTTGGAATGGACCAGTCAGAGCCCAGACCTAAATCCAATAGATAGTCTGTGGGGTGACCTGAAGAGAGCTGTGCATAAGAGATGCCTTCGCAATCTGACAGATTTGGAGTGCTTTTGCAAGGAAGAGTGGGCAAATGTTGTCAAGTCAAAATGTGCCATGCTGATAGACTCCTACCCAAGAAGACTTGAATGTTGTAATTAAACCAAAAGGTGCTTCAGCAAAGTATTAGTTTAAGGGTGTGCACACTTATGCAACTAGCTTATTGTACGTTTTTTATTTTTTATTTTTTTTCCCCTAACAGATTTGTTTGTTTTTCAATTGAATTGTACAGGATATAGGTCACATTAAAGCTGGGAAAAGTTTTAAAATGATTTATTGTGGTCTCATTTTTTTATGTCGCAAAAATCTGACATTTTAACAGGGGTGTGTAAACTTTTTATATCCACTGTATATATATGTGTGTGTGTGTGTGTGTGTGTGTGTGTGTGTGTGTGTGTGTGTGTGTGTGTGTGTGTGTGTATGTATATATATATATATATATATATATATATATATATATATATATATATATATATATATATATATATATATATATAGATGTACACACACAAAATTAACAATTATAACCCCTTGTGCAACTGCATACATTCAGATGTTTGCTTGTCATAAAATGAATGAACAAATACATAATATCCATATGTACTCTGGGATGCAGGATATATTCATATAGATCTATTTCAGTTCACCTAAATCTCATTTGACCGAAATTCACATCACCGAGACCAAATCACCTAAAGTTCACTTCACCTAAAACTCAATTGACCGACTCTCATTTCAACAACTGACAATGCTGAATTTCAAAATACTACATTTTAAACCATAGACTTGCACACTTACAATACTAACTTTTAACAAAACTTAAACACAACTTACTTACCCTCTTAACAGAAACTGGACAATATAAAACCAAACCAGAGAGGGAGCTATGCCACCCTCACCCCCCCAACTATATATACTAATTCCAGGATCGCACTAGAGTGTGGAAAAGGGCATATACCTTTTACTTGCCTTACAGCACTCTACACATTGCCACTACTAAATGTCGGTGAAATGAGTTTTAGGTGAAGTGAACTTTAGGTGATTTGGTCTCGGTGAAATGAAAGTCGGTGAAATGAGTTTTAGGTAAAGTGAAAGATCAACATATAGATATATATATATATATCCATATATGGGTCTACTTCATTTGCCCTAACTTCCAGTTGACTGACACCCATCTGACTGACCCCAAATAACTGAAATTTCATTTGACTGACACTTCATTTGACTGACACTTCATTTGACTGACAAGTATTATTGGCAGTCTCCAGAGCACTGCAAGGCAAGTAAATGGAATATGTCCCCGTCCCCACTGTAGTGTGACCCTGGAGTTAGAATATATTGTTAGGGGGGGGGGTTTACTAAGCAATATTAAAGCAAAACCACACAGTATAATATGCTTTACCCCCCACACCCCGACTAACTATATATTCTAACTCCAGGGTCGCCCTAGAGTGGGGAGGGGGACATATTCCATTTACTTGCCTTGCAGTGCTCTGGAGACTGCCAATAATACTTGTCAGTCAAATGAAGTGTCAGTCAAATGAAATTTCAGTCATTTGGGGTCAGTCAGATGGGTGTCAGTCAACTGGAAGTTAGGGCAAATGAAGTACACCCATATATGGATATATAAATATATATATATATATATATATATATATATATATATATATATATATATATGTGTATACATACATACATACATACATACACACACACATAAACACACACACACACACATATATGTATATATATATATATATATATATATATATATATATATATATATATATATATATATATATATGGGTCTACGTCACATCACCTAAAACCCATTTGACTGACTATCATTTCACCGAGACCAAATCACCTAATTTTCAAAATACTGAAAACTCATTTGACTGAATCTCATTTCACAACTGTAAGCCATAGGCATGATGTGGGTTTCCATTCACCTGTGACTTGTTAGTGATAAAAAGAATTTCTGTAACTTACAGTGATGACTGTCAGAATAACGATAGTCATTTAGAAAGTAGTTTTGTAGTGTTTTTAAATGTGGGTATGTCTCTTTACATTTTTATTGGAAGTATCTGAAGTAATTTCATGAATGTTTTTTGCATTCCCAGCAGTAGTTGCAGTGTGTATAGTACTGTAAGGCAAGTAAAAGATATATGTCCTCTTCCCCAGGAGTTAGTATATATAGTTGGGGGGAAACAGCCCCCCACATTGGTTTTTTATTGTCCGGTTTCTGTTTAGAGCATAAGTAATCAGTTTTCAAGTTCTGGAAAGAAGTAGTTATTAGTGTTGTGTGTTTTTCTATGGCTTAATGCTTAGTCTTTTGAAATTTAGCATTGCACGCTTTCAGTGAAATGAGATTCAGTCAAATGAGTTTTCAGTATTTTGAAATTAGGTGATTTGGTCTCGGTGAAATGAAAGTCAGTCAAATGGGTTTTAGGTAATGTGAAGCAGACCCATATGTAAATGCATATACACACACACACATACACACACACACACACACACACACACACACACACACACACATCTATCAAGTACAACCCCTTATGCAGCTACGTACATTCATATGTTTGTTTGCCATAAAATGAATGAACAAATACATGATATCCATATCTACTCTGGAATACAGGATATATACATACATACACACACACACACACACACACACACACACACACACACACACACACACACACACACACACACACACACACACACACACACACACACACACACACACACACACACACACACACACACACACACACACACACACACAATACCCAAGCAGTATACTGCCTCCCACTTCTGTGACAACCATGCATTGCATGTCATTGCACAGCCCCAAGCCATATTAAACTCTTAGCTTCAGAGTCAGGGACAAACGCCCAACATTTAGGAACAGATTTTAAATCTTTCTGATATATACTTAGAAAGTTACATTAGCAAGCATTTTCTGAAGGAGTAAGCCTGAAACGCACATGCGTTTAATGACTGTCCACAACAATCTGCCAAAGGGCAACAAATTGTACAAGAAACAGGTTAAATAATTCTGAATTTCTTTCTCAAGAATTATATACAAAGCCAAAAGTAATTGAGGGGGGGTTGGTGGCCCCAAAAGGGGCATATTTTAAATATGTTTTTTTTTATCTGTTAACCAGGTAAACTGCTGGAGAAAGATTCCTTGTACAGGATGACCTAGGAGTATTAAAGGACTTATTTATTTATTTATTAACATTTGATTACTGTAAACATTCAACTATATGGGTGCACGTCAGAGGTTCTGGGAGAAAAGCTGCGAAGTATTGCAAAAACATTTTAAGAACAATAATTCTACAATTTTCAAAAATAATACAAAAGCACATACAATTTAAATAACTATACCATATTAGACACAATGTGAAAACATTAGTTAACAATAGAAAGAACTTATATGACGATTTAATATTTAGAGAAATTGTAGCCAGTTTACAGAAAAATTAAAGGTGAGTTGGTATAATACAAACAGGAATTGCAGTATAAAGTGAGGGAAAATATGGTTATGGCATATTTACAAAAAGTCAGGGGAGGGAAATTGAGTGAAGTAAGGAAGTGAGTGAAGAAGTGAGAGTAACAAGGTATAAATTAAGAGGTACTTGTTCATATTTAGCGATATAGTTTATCCTGGGGTTAAGGGAGGTCTAGCGATTGGTGTGGAAGATTAAGGCTCTAGCGCAAGGGTACAGGGTTTGATTTTCTCATTGTGTGAGACTGACCAAGTCAAAATGCTTGCATGCTCCTGCTTTCAAAGTATTACTAAGTCCATTGTTTCAAAATGCCCCTCAAAAAACTGACCTCAGGTGATGCAAGAAATATTAAGGAAGTAGCATCTTGCTAAACTGGAACTGGGTGAGCGAGTTAGAAACACTGATGTCCTTGAAAAGCTGGGATGTTTAAAGTATGAGCATGGGTGAGTTTTCTGGGGCACTTGGGGGTACACACTTTCACAGGAGGGGCATGTGCCCCCCACCAGTGCCAACACTGGTGGCAGCACTATTCTGCTGGAGGACTTTGTCTTGTAGAATGCTCTTGTGTAGAAATACTGTCAGTGTGTCCCCCCCCAACCCTTATGGGTAATATATAATCATTTGTTTTTATTTTTCAGACCTGCTTTTGACTGCTTCCCCTATTGTGTTGTTAGTTTACCCAGATCTGAACATAACTCTGCCTTGTATAAATGTGTCACATCCTAAGTCCAGTCTGTTTCCACTTTAAATCACCTTTTTCATCTTTTTGATTCATTGATGCAGAAAACTGCACCACCGCCTCCTCCTTTAAAAAAATCAATTCCTTCCAAAGAGCGCTGTTTTATTGTTTAGCCTTAGATGATGCTTCATGTGACCTCTTTGCTCAGTCACTGAGTGGCAATGCTATTACGGTCCTATTCATACTATCTCAAAGATCAAGTCCCAGATGCACACACAGGCTGTTTGCTTCCCAAGGACTAGACAGAACATTGTCTGATCTACGCTTGAAAGAAAAATGGAAACATTTACAGATAATAATCGCATCCCAAATGAGATGAAGCAGTCTGTTTCACACCAGTGCTCTCGCCCTCGTCAGCCCTCCCCCCTGGTACCCCTCCCACTGTGAAGGTTAGAAGTGTTGCTTTTTGCACATCATTGTTGAGGTGAGAAATTACTTTTTTCTAGTTGCAGCTGTAAAGGTCAACAAGGGAGATGGGCATTTTGAGCATTTCTTTCTCAAATTATACTAAATCTCTTTATATTATCTGAGCTCACAATAAAAGCTACAGAGATCTCTTATCTCACAGAACTGAATTCTTCATGCATGACCCCAAACTCCTTCCTGCTGTGATGGTTCCAGCCTCTGCATTAAGCCTAAAATCTTTCATGTGATGAGCTCTATATATCCTACTGTTTTTTCTTTACCATCTCTCTCAGTGGCACTTTGTTTCCTTTATGCAATCCAAAGCAGAAATAATAATAATAAATTAAATAATGGTCTTCACAACCCATTGTGGGGGACCATGCACAAAGGACAGGTCTACCCTTTGCTATACACTACCATATTGTGCCTAATGCTATGAACTTGTCATGATTTTACAAGTTTGATACTTTACAGAATTTGGGATTATTAGAGCCCAGTGTTTTGGCTTGCTAGTGAAAAAAAGGTGGGGCTACCTGCTGAGTTTTCCTCACTTTGTACATATCCTTATGGATTACTATGAGTTCACAACCTTTTCAAAAGAATAGCAATACTTACAGGTTAGGATGGGATACTACGAAGACAGAAGCTGGGTAGAATGGCTAGTCTGAGTACTGTCTACTTTATATCGGTCATTATGAATTAATAATGAAATTACAACCTTCTGTATTTTTGGAAAATAGTGATACTTACAGGTCAGAGGAAAATGCACTACTGGGGAAAGGTAGGGGAGCGCCTGGTCTAAGCAGTTTGTGCAACTGCCCCTGGGAATAGATAGAAGTCCTCACTCCCTCTAACCACAACATTAGGGAATTCTCCTGAGGTTATGGCTGCAGCACCCATGGAGGAGAAAGCATAAAAAAGCCCATATCATGCATTTGCCTTTTTCATGCAATCATTTCATAAAAAAGATGAATTTCAACAAAACTGCAAAAAACATTAAGAAATCTGCTTCATAAACATATCCAGACAATAGACCCTCAGGCTGATATGGCAGGCCTCCAACTAGTGCAGCTGGCCACCTGAGGACATTTATGGAGAGTGAAGATATTAAGTGGTTGTTGTCTGAAAAGCAGTGACCTTTTAGGTATCGTCGTGAAATGAATATGAATGACACAGTACAGTCATGGCCTGTGAGCCTGCTGGGACTCAGTGACTGAAAAAGAAAATGTAGCATAAATTTTGAATTATCTGCTTGAGAAAGGTATCTCCCTCAGGCTGGTATGCTGTTTAAAGTGCCATCTTATTATTATTTTTTTAATGAAATTAACCTTGTCTTCATTTGCAGTTATGAAACAAAGCTGTTGCATTAGAATGGCACTCAGGAAGAGAACGTCGCTCAGGGAGCTCTTCTTAGAAAACAGGAAAAACACATTTAGGCTCGGTCAACTCCCCCTTTCCTTCATGTACAACACACACACACACAAGCACACACTTCTTCTGTAGGGCAGAATGTTGTTCAGTATTTCATACAAAGCATTATGGCTCTACACCTGTCATATCTGCTACTTTACTATAAAACCACGTTAAAAAAATCCTGTTCAAATTTAATACCTGCTACTTTGTTATAAGACCAAGTTAATGAAAATCCTGCTCAAATTGAATAACTACTACTCTGTTATAAGACTAGGTTAAAACATTCCTGACCAAATTTACCAGATAAACACTTTCAGGTGTGGATTTACTGTTTTATTTGTATCCATTATGGTTTCAAGTTAAAGATGGGTGAGCTGTGTGATGCCAAATGGAAATAAGAACTTGAAATATAACCAGAACTTTTTTTTTTTACCATACAAGTCATTCATTTTACCAGTTTTCACCAGTAGCCCATCTCACTGTTCCTATTTATATTACATCTCGGAACTCCTTAAGGCCCACTAGGTATAAATAAAGCACATTTTATAAGGGCAGCCCAGTGAGACTGTCTGATTAAGTAACTCGCTCAAACATACAATTTGCCAAGTGGAGAATAAGGGAATCAAACTCGGGATTTCATGACAAAGTTCATTAACAGCTCGTAACCCCTCTGCTGTAGACTGAACCACTGCTGTTACTGTACACTAATGTCTTAGAAACATAAGATCGTAGGAATTACAAATCAAGTAACTCAAGAATCCATAACCACCTTGCCAATAACAACCCTCATGATGTACCTCTCATCTCTGGAAAGACAAAGCAGGTCATGCTTGGAATGAATTTATGGATGGCCATCTAATCATTAAGGTTGGTCTCGAAGGATACACAGCTGTCCCTCAGTTTTACATGCAAAGAAAGTCTGTTTGAGAGATGGGGGGTAAATGGCAAGTGATATACCTGTCCCTTCAGCATGTTTTATTTATATGTTCGTGGAGACTTAACATTTAGTTCTAATACTTGTAGACCATTTGTTTTGTGGAGATGCAAGCATAAAAGACAATGGGATGCCTCAGTGTACGGATGGAATCCAAAACACAGATCCCCAAAGGATCTGTGTTTAGAGACCAAGTCTAGGGACAGGACTTCCAGTGTCTCCTAGCAACCAAGGGACTTTACACCATTTATCTTTTTTGTTAGTAAGCTTGAGGTCTTCCTCACTGGAGATGTGCCTGCAAAGGTCTATACCGAAGGGAATATGGTATTCTATAAGTGACCTGATCAGCACCAAGGACTGCTCACAATCACTTCATTTGACCAGGATGAGATGTGGCTAGAAATCAGTTGTGTTAAATAGAAAGATCTTTTGATTACTGATGCTACATAGTGGACAAAGAAAAGAGAGCTGAAGACCACAGTGCCAAGATCCCCGACACTCGTGTCTGTCTGGAATGGGATATTGGCTGTGCGAGAAGTTGTAGGTGAGAGTAATTTCCCAAAAGTGACAATACTGCACTTTTCATTTAATCCTCGACCTTCTTCATTACAATATGATCTGTAAGGATCAGTTCATGTTGTAGTAGTAATACCTCCTAAACACATATGCAGACAAGTACACTTTCATAGGTAGTTACCAGGCTTGCAGTCCAGCCTAATCCAAATTCTCAGTTGTCTTAAAGCACTGTCTGGTTACCTGCTCAAGGTTACACAGTAGGTAAATGAAGACTGAGGCAATTAAACTCAGACCAAAGGAAGTAGCTTGTTAATAGCTCATAATCTTAATTGTCTGCACTAATTCCAAGCTAGACAGACACACACACAGATATGTGTCCATTCACAAGTAAACACACTTTGTGCAGAATGTATGCATACATACACACACACACACACACACACACACACACACACACACACACACACACACACACACACACGTGCCTACCCTTTGTTACAATTAGATATGAGTACACATTCAAAAAATACTAGATTCTGTCCTCACAGTTGAAAAATCATGAAATATCTAAACACGATTCAGGATCATTAAATTTGAGTACGGCTAGATTACACAAAAGCTAATATCCACAAATGCACTTTTACCAAAAGTGCAAAAACTTTAAATAGTTATACCTTTGTAAAACCCTAACCCCACAGTCCCACAAAAAATGTCCTTTTGAGCTTTGCACTTTGCAGCAAAAATGGACAAATGTCTTACGTGGAAAACAGAACCCAGGAAATATTATTGTTTATTACAGGCTGTTAGAGAAGGCCCATTTATAATGGCCTATGTGACATGTATTTAGCAGTACTGTTAACGTGTATTCCAGGCTGCATTCCTCCTTAACATGTTTTTCCTATTGCCTTTTAAAGACTTGACTTAACCAATCCTATCTGTACAAGTCAATGAGGGAACCTTGATTGTTTTTTTAACTTCTGAATTAAATTTTCGAACTGCAACTTTTCCTTGATTTCTGCAAAGCCATTACTTATTTATTATTTGCTATTGTTATATATCATTATTTAGCTATTTAGCTTTTGCTGTTATGTCAGACAGTTATTCCAAAAGATTAAGGCTGGGAGAATGAACTGTTTCCTATAGTCCAGGGTTTGATTTCCTCAACCTCTGTTGCCTGATTGACTCTGAACAAGTCACTTAACCAGACACTGTTCCTGGGCTAAGTCTGTAAAAGGTCTGTGTGGATCAGTGCTTGACCCTGTTTAACAAATAAACTATTCATGTAGTAAAGGCATTGCAGTGTATATAAGGCCCATGTGGAGCGGAGGTGGGCTTTCTCTCCATCCTTTACTGTTCTGTGATGGTGAATGCATAGCATATAAAAGTGAGGAGGTCTGGGAGGAACCTCCCATATTCAAGAAAACTGTAGCCTCATTCAGTTGTGACCAAGCCTTTCTTAATTAATTATAGCACAACACATCATGGGAAAAACATAACTAATACCCAGGAGACCACATCTAGCAATATGGCCCCCCTTTTCATGTAGCAGTCACCTAAGAAATCGGCTTATAATGCAGAGGTCCTGCTGGTAATATTATACCCCTTTCAATGGACAGCAGTAATGCAGTACTGTGGCAGAGCAAACATAGAACAACTGGGGTACCGCTTTAGCTTTAAAAGGTGAAGTTCCGGGTCCATTGTTACTGATGCAGAGAAAAAATTATAACAGGAAACACTGGTGGGTAATGCAGGGCCAGGAAATGGAAGGCTACACAATGTGAGCATCAGTGGGGAGGGGGATGCAGACAACACTATTTAATGGCAGAAGAGCATGTAAAACCATGTCAGCCGAGTACTTCCCTGACCTCCCATGTCACTGACTAACTTTCCATATGCCTGTATGACCTATTATTTACCCATATGATCTTCCATGTGCCTGCCTGGTCTCCCATTTGCCTGCCTAACTTCTCATGTCTTATTCTGCCCTCTAACCAGTTATTCACTTCTACTACATAAGAGTAATAGCAAAATGCATCTATCCAGTTTACCCTTCTCTCCTATCCATATGAAAATGAGAGATGCAGTATAAATCCTCAGCACCCCATACTGAAATTAGCATTGCTGATGTCTTGAGCTCCTTGGTTGATTTCATGAACCTCTCACTCACACTAGTAGTACAAATACCCTGAACCCACCCACCCCCCCACTCCAACACTGTTGAAACCCTGAACCCCTGACAATCACACCAAACCCATCCACACCACCTCAGTGCTGATACAGTGACCCTCTCATTCAACCAGTACTGTAGATATCCTGAACCCCATCACTCATTCCAGCACTGCTGATACCCTGAACTCCTGACAGTCACACCAAACCCATCCACATCACCTCAGTGCTGACACAGTGAGCCTCTCATTCAACCCGCACTGTGGATATCCTGAACCCCATCACTCATTCCAGCACTGCTGACACCCTGAACTCCTGACAATCACACCAAACCCATCCACATCACCTCAGTGCTGATACAGTGAGCCTCTCATTCAACCAGTACTGTGGATATCCTGAACCCCATCAGTCATTCCAGCACTGCTGATACCCTAAACTCCTGACAATCACACCAAACCCATCCACATCACCTCAGTGCTGATGCAGTGAGCCTCTCATTCAACCAGCTCCAGACAAGTGACAAGTGGAGTACCTCAGGGTTCAGTCCTGGGACCACTCTTGTTTGGCATCTACTTCTCTGAAGTACAGGCCAACACTAAGGGACTTTGGCTAACAAAGTTCGCAGATGACGGCAAACTGCAAACCATTAATGAATCCCCAACTGATGTTGATACTCTACAAAAGGGGATTACAGAAACAGATGCTTGGTGCCAGAGCCATGGGCTCAAGCTCAATGCCAAGAAATGTATAGTTATCCCCTTTGGGAAAAAACATGTACCCGTGAATTACCACATAGGTGGCAGTACACTAAACACTGAAAGTGTGATAAGAGACTTAGGGACACAGGTAGACAGTGGTCTCATCTTCAATAACCACATCGCCACGACAGTCAGGAAATCCTTCTATGTGGCAGACCTCATCACTAAGGGCTTTTCATCCAGAAAAAAAGGAGGTCATTGTCCCACTGTACTCATCCCTCATTAGATCCATTATAGAATACAACGCCCCATTTGGTATGTACCTCTCAAGACATCTGCAACAACTGGAAAAGCCACAGAAATACCTCACTAAAATAATCACAGGGCTAAAGCAGATGTCCTATGCTGACTGCCTTAAAAAACTCCAGCTATACTCTGTCGCATATTGTTTACTCAGAGGCGATCTCTGCTTAACATACAAGGCCATGTCAAATCCAGAGCTGTTGGACATGCTACACTTAAAGAAATCCCAATCCCTCAGAGCCACATGCTCCAGGGATCTAAACCTTGTCATCACAATAAACAAAACATGCTGGAGGGATAGGTTCCTGACCCAGAGACTCCCCAGACTCTGGAATAGATTGCCCATACATGTCAAGCAGAGTGCCTCTTTGGTCCTCTTCAAAAGGAACCTTGATGATTGGATGGGAGAAAGGAAATTCACCCAGGGATCATGTCAGTCGCCTGCTAGACAGGGGTCCAGGGAAGTAAATAGTGTGGGAAGAAATAGCTAGGGAATTGTTATGGCTAGGCTTGTATAGGCCCTAAGGCTGATTGCCTAGTACCAATCTATGAACCTATGAACCTATGAACCAGTACTGTGGATATCCTGAACCCCATCACTCATTCCAGCACTGCTGATACCCCGAACTCCTGACAATCACACCAAACCCATCCACATTAACTCAGTGCTGATACAGTGAGCCTCTCATTCAACCAGTACTGTGGATATCCTGAACCCTATCATTCATTCCAGCACTGCTGATGTTAAAACCCCTAGTCACTTCAACATGGATGATATTCTGAACCCAGGCACTGTAGCCTCGCTGATGCTCTGAACCTCAGCACTCCAATATTGATCATCATTAACCCCCCCTTTTCCTAATTTCTATATGGGGACAGGGTGTCACATCAACTGCCGCCATCTCTCTCTTGATCCAATGCCACTCTCCTACCTTCGACATTCATGCTTGACTGCTGCAGGTCTTCTGTCACATAATCCATCCACCACTTTGCTGGATGCCCTTGTTTCTTCTTGCCTTCTTCCTGTCTGCTGCAGAGTCTTCACTAGACTGCCTTCTGCTTTCCTGCACACGTGCCTGAACCACCATTATCTGTCCTCTTTCTCCTTTTCTGCATTTGGAGCTATTTGAGCTTCTGCTTTTATGTGCTCATTTCTTCATCGGTCCCATAGGGTGCACCCTACCACCCATCTCAGATGCTTCATCTCCATCACCTCCAGCTTTCTCAGGTGCCCTGCATTCACTGCCCAGGTTTCTGCAAAATACAGTAGTTCTGGTCACAGCATTGTTTTACAGACCTCACTTCTCAGATTCTTTAGCATCCTTCTTCTGTCATACACTACCTGATACAAGTTGGCTGTATCCCCCTTGATTCTAGCTTTGACCTCCCCACACAGACTTCCTTTCTCCTCAACCACCACTTCCAGATACATGAAACTGTTTGCCTGTTCCACTATTTTCCATTCTATCACCCTTCTCAGCATCTTCTGATTTCACCCCTTCACTGCCCTTACAACTGTCTTATCTGTACTCAGTTTCATCCTGTGTGCCTTCGGTTTTGTATTCTATTCCCCAAACATTTGCTGAAGTTCTTGTTCAGAGTCTACCTGTAATGCCACATGCTCTGCATGTACCTGTCAGGGTTAGTTGACCACCCCCCCTCGATCTGTTTGATAATGTAGTCCATTGCCAGTTTGAACAGCAGTGGGCTCAGAGCTGAACCCTGGTGCACACCCACTCCCATTGGGAACCCCTCTGTGAGACGAACACTGTTCGAGCTTGAGTCATTGGGTCCTTGTCCAGAGCCTGCAGTAATTCTACCAATGTTTATGTGACTTTAAATTGCCACAGAACTGCACAAAACAGCTTTCTCTAAACCTTGTTCTATTCTTTCTCCAAGTCTAGGAATACCTTGCTGAACACAGTCCTCAGCTCTAGCCACTTCTCAACTGTCTCACTGCAAATATTGAGATGGTATGCTGCATCCTGATCTGTATCTGAACTGCTGCTCTCCCATTTTACATTCTACAACTCCACGTATGTCTTTATCAATCACCCTTTCCAGGAGTTTGATATCTCTATCCTGCCCACAATTGTGAATATCCCCTTTGTTATTGTACACTGGCACTAGTGTGCATATTTTCCAGTCATCTGGGATACGTCTTTCTGTCCACACTGCTCTGAGTACCCTCAGGAGCCATTTCTCCCCTAAATCACCCAGTATCGTTA
Organism: Protopterus annectens; assembly: GCF_019279795.1. Classification (NCBI taxonomy): domain Eukaryota; kingdom Metazoa; phylum Chordata; order Ceratodontiformes; family Protopteridae; genus Protopterus; species Protopterus annectens. The sequence goes on from NC_056741.1 coordinate 37,352,555, forward strand.
TCATGTCTGCTGTGACCTCATCTGACCCCGCTGCTTTCCCTGACCATTTTCATTAGTGCTGTTCTTACTTATTCTACGGTGGGCTCCTCCTCTTCTTTCATCATAGGCTGTGGCTGGGACAGTGCACCTTCTGTCAGGTTTTCTTCATTAGAAGCTGCTGGAAATACTCCTTCCATCTGCCTTTGATGTCCTGTGGACTGGTGAGCAGGTTATTGCTGGCATCCCTTGTGAGGGGTGTCTGACTATCTTCTTTATATTTCTGTCTTTGCCATACAACCTGATAGAATGTCTTTGCATCATCTGCTGAGTCATTTTCCTGAAGCTGAGTGCCTCTGATACCTTGTTCTTTGCTATTGTGACTGCTGTCTTAGCTTGTTTGTTAGCCAGCCAATATTCTTTCTTTACCTGGTTCATCTTTTCTGTCACCCACATTTCCCTGTACTGCTTTCTTTTGAGGACATCCTGGACTTCTTCATTCCACCACCAGCCTTCCTTATGTACCTTATTTGCATTTCCTGGTTCAGTAGCCTATCTGTTCCATAGTTCTTACACACACTCTGTTTAGAGGCACTCCCATTCTTCTTCAGCTCCACCTCTGCTACAGCCATGCGTATTTCCTAGAACTCTAGTGCTTTCTCTCCATTCAGCTTCCAGTCTAGTCTGTGTTGACCTAAGCACCTTCTCTAGCCTCTGCTTGCAATTGATTGTGGCAACTAGTGGTTTATGCTGTGGGCCAACTGTTTCACTGGGGATGACTTTGCAATCACTGATTCTAGCCCAGTGCCTTCTCTTTACTAGGAGGAAGTCTCCTTGACTTGCATGTTGGTCACTATTGCATGTGATCTTGAGAGAGTCTGTCTTGCTGAACCTTGCACTGGCCACCAACAAGCCATTTTACATGCAGAGGTCAAAAATGGCCTCTCCTTCTGTTGCCCCACTCATGTGAACCCATGCAGTCCTCATATCCTGTTCTCTCTGTCTTGAGTGTACATTCAGGACCCCATTGTCAATATCAACTCATGTTGTCCTGCTCTATCTATTAGGTCCTGCAACTACACACTTTTCCTCACTATCACAACACTGCTGTGGATCATAGCCTGAGATTATGACTACTGTCCTACCCTTAAACTAAAGTCCGATTGCTATGACTCTGTCATTAATTCTGATGACATCCCTCACTGCCTTCTGAAGACTCTCCCTCAGCATAATTCCCAAACCATTTTTAGTTCGTTCTCCCCCTGAGTAGTAAACTATGGATCCCAATCTAAGTGGCTTTTCTGCTCTGCTCTTCCATCTTGTTTCCCAGATATACATTATGTCTAGTCTCCTTCCTCTTTGAAGCTGAATCCTGTCAGCAAACCTATATTGAGTATATCTACTTCATGTTTGGCAAGCTGATTGTTTTTATACCCGGCTTTTGTTCAGAGCTATTCCAGGAAACCCAAGCTGGGCAACTGGACACCAACCAGCCACTAGCTTATTGACCCTGGGCTTCTGGGATTTATGGTAGGCATGCAGTAGTGAATAGGGGCACATAGACCTCTCACACTCTTAGAATGGCTACCTGGCATGGGTTGGAGTAGGCCAGGTCCTCATTCCACTTATCACCGGCAAATACCCATGCCCATTTTTGGTGATGTTAGTCAATGCAGCCAAATCTCCTAGACCCAACTTTTACACTATTAGTTAGCCCTGACATGGCACATGATCTGTGATCTGTGTTCTCATATCTTGAGGATACCATACACCACACTTGATGTCCAAAGTGGTTGGTCTATGCAACTCTTCCCCCAGTGGCCACTGCCTAGAGTCTGTGCTGCTGTCCACAACTCCATTATTAGGTGAGTTTGAGGTGGAAACACCCAGCGTGTTTTGGGTGGTGGGGAGAACCCCACAGAGACACAGGGAGAACATGCAAACTCCACACAGGCATTAGCTAAATGTCAGGCTCAAGCCTTTACCTTGTGCATGGGAGAGAAAGACCTTAAACATTATGCCAGTTGTGTGCATGACACTCCAGTACTGAGGATGTCCTGAAACTCCACAGCCCAGTAGTAATAATGCACTGAACTTATCACTCCATTGTTGCTGGGGTTCTTGAGTGCTTTATTCAAAATGACACAATTGATGTTCTGACATCTCTGCATTTACTCCGAACCATTGATGCCCTGATCTGTGCTAACACCAGCTGTGCTGAAATGCTGAATTTCCTTCTCAGTCCATCTCATTTGATGGCTCAGGATCCCATTTATCTCACCATTTCTGATACATCAGATTGTTTGTAACTCACCACCCAACTTACCTCACTCACCATCACCTTCTAGTTTCCAAAGCTGTCCGACTGCTCTTGTTACCTTAAAGTGCATGCTCATAGTTAGCACAGATACCCCCTATTCATTGACCACATGTGATACCTAAAACTGTCTCCATGTACCACACAGATTCGGCTACCACATGGCCCTGATACCCCAGCCCATGCAGTACTGATTCAAGCACTTCTGTAAGTCACATCCCATATACTTCACTTGGCCACTTACCCCACAGTCAGCTTCTTATCACACAGACAGGTCCAGTCTCACTTCCACTACTTCTGCCTCTTAGTCACAACTTGTGATTGCCCAAGCTGCTCAGTATTTACCCCACCACATCCAATCACATCCAACCTATGAATCTACATGCAGAAGTATGAGCAGACAGCACCACACACATACACACACACACACACACACACACACACACACACACACACACACACACACACACACACACACACACACACACGCATACATATATATATATATATATATATATATATATATATATATATACACACACACACACACACACACACACACACACTGCAGAAAAATGGACAAGCATGCACAAATACACAGGCACATACCATGCAGAAATTGTACATGCAAAAGCATGCACATGTGTAGACACGGACACAAGCATCTACAAATGCACAGTGACACACACACACACACACACACACACACACACACTTCATGCAAAAACAGGTACATAAACAACCATGCACACATGCACTCTCACTCTCTCACACACAGTTCACCATCTCTGATATCCCAAGCTATATTTTGAATCTGTTCTGCTTGTTGTTCAAGTTCTTCTTTTAAAAAGGTGTCAAGAATAACTCAAAAAGTGGCCTGCAGTTCAACTCATTAATTTTGTTTTTGATAATTATGTACAATATTTACGCATATCTCTTGTTTTCAGGAGTCAGTCTGGAACTTCATTCTAGTGAGGCAATGGCTCACAATGACACAATTAGCAAGAAGAAGGCAGGAGAATCAAACATCAGTCTTTAGGATGACTCTTGTTCAAATTTCATTTTACTTCTAGGCTACATAAACCTGCCTTCCTAGCATGGGTTAAATAAAAATTCTTCAAGTACTGCTTTCTCTGAATCACAGAGCAGCCTCGTGCCTGATTGCAATACCACCATTAATCCTTAGGATGTGCACAGTGGATACAGCAGGTGAAGAAAGACATGTCCTCATTGTGGTGGTCATAAAATGGTCCTTGAAAAAGGACCTGGAAAATGAATGAGTCAGAATGTTCACACATATTTCAGCTTTCCCTCCTTTATCTGACTCAGTCGCATCCCCACTGCAGCAATCACACTGCGACTGCCTGGATCTGATGATAAGCTGGAGTGGTCTCTGTTGACAGGCTGTTAGTGACCACAATAAGCAGCTGCCTGGATCTGATGGCAAGTGAAAGTGGCCTCAGGAGAGAGGCTGTTAGTGACCACAGTAAGCAACTGGAGGGGGACAGAAGTAGAATTATCACGACTGCACTGCAGAAAAAATACATTATGAACAACATCCATTTGAGCTATTCTGAGATTAATAAAACAGCCAAGAACTGGTAGTTCTGAAATGCTGTTTTCCTCTCTTTGTTTCCCCCTACACTTAACCTTATTTAAATATATTGCAAACCCACTGTCACTGTAACAAAATTTGAGCTCCTATCACCTACTCAATCAACATCTGTTGTTGTTAGCAATGGCCTCTGATGATCCTTTTATTACTTAATGAGGCACAGCCTTCACTAACGAACTGCTTAATTATCTCCCACTCTGTGATTCGATACATAGCAGAACTAGCCTGTGGGGGATCAGTGAACAAGCTTGGGGTTCCACGATTTTAGTCATTCCAAATGCTAATGTTACAGATTGCTATATTTCAGAAGAGTAATAGCTCATTGTTCAGAATGCTTAGCAGTATCAGTCAGCGGATTTTAAAAGGTGGCATTGGAGCACAGTGATGGACATATGCACTGTGGAGTTTATCAGACCTGGGCTCCAGTCCCATGGGAATCAGTTCCTTTAGCTGAGGTTTCAAAATTAAATGAGAAAATACTTATTCTCACACCGTTGCAGTAACTGCTATTGCAAGGATAAAAGTAAAACCTCCTTGAAGATGAGATGTTGCATATTTGTTGGAGTACCCCAGATGAATACACTGAAAGACAGGGAAAGGCAGGCTCTCACTATAACAGATGATGCATCTCAGGCCTACAGAGTACAGATAAGATGCTGCAGTCTAAGTTATCATGACAACTTAATTGTATTTTTCTTTATAATCCTTCCAATTAACCTTCTGCCATTCATCTTACAAAGGACAAACTTTTAATATTCTCAAAAGCCAACAACTGCTGCCAGGTATCCACTTCTCTTAGGTACACTTTAAACTTAATCAGCCATTATGATGCTGTTTAAAGGGAAACAATCTTTAATTCTGCACTTACAGGAACAGGTAACATTTGTCAGCAGAGCTTTTTATTTTGGTTTGCCATTGCTAGCCGAATGCCTGCTCTTATTTACCTTGTGCTTCCATCGGTCAGCCATTATTGCTCATCTGCCCCCAGCTTTGTTGCCCCATTGACCAGCCATAAGCTATATCAAAGCTTCATGCAGTATTTGCTCTGTGCTAGAACACTGAACCAGAAACACAACTGTAGATATTTGGGCCAGCAAGAACAATTTGCAAAAAAAAAAAAAAACACAAATCCCACAAAAAAAAAAGGCTGGCAGTGACCATTAGCTGGTATAGCCAATGATATGGCATTCCCAGGACAGTATTGAAGAAAAAGAAGTTTCTTGATGAAGGACTGAAGACAGGTTCATAGGTATATACTAGGCTAATGACCCCCAGGGCCTTTATGACCCTATGCATGCAACCCAACCCAACTGTATCTCAGTGTAACACAGGCATCTGTTTGGAGCAGTATGTTAGGAAGTGGCTAAAGGTTTAGTGGGGGGGCATGTTAATTAGGGAACATTTACTGTCAACCTCTTTCAGACAAATGGGGGCTAGACCATGGGTGAATTTTCAATTTCCCATCCAATGGTCAAGGTTTCATTTGAAAAGGGTTAGGGATGGGTTCTGCTTTACATGCATGAGGAGCCTATTCCAGAGCATGGGAATCCTTTGAGACACATATCTGTCTTACCAGGATGTTTTATTTATATCGCAAGTGAAGTCTAAATCTTTGGATCTTGTGTTTCTGATACTATTCATTTTGCAGATGTGCAAAAGATCCATCAGAGCTGGATTTGAGGATGCCTTTTATGCCAGTCATATATCGCCTCTCAGCAACCTGTAGGAAACTGAGTACAGAAATTAGGCTTGAAGGCAATCTGTGTAGGAAATTGTGTTAATACTCTGGATTCTCTTGGTGAGGAACCTTGTGAAAGTTCCAATTGTTGCATACGCCTGGTCAGGTACATGCTGTAGGGGGCATTGTACTCTGTGATGGGACTGATAAGAGCTGAATAAAGTGGTACTATAACTTGGATCTGGAAGACATACATCAGATGACATAGAATGATTTTCTTACTACCTCAGCTACGTAGTAGTCAAAAGCCAGATTACTGTGTACATATGTTCCATGGTAACTAACTATTGGGTCAACTCTTAGGGGTGCCTTATTGATGGAGTAATTAAAGTGGGTGAACTTTTTCCCAAAAGGCACTATAATGCACTTCTTGCCATTAGGTTTTAATCTGTGGCTTTGGCATTTGTCATTTGTCTGTGTTAAACACTTTTGTAGGATGTTGATGTCAAGGGGGGAATCTATGACAGCTTCCATTTGCAATCATCTGTGAACTTGGTCAGCCAACGGCCCTTCACATTGGCCTTGCTCTCCAAGAAATAGACGACAAACAAACAGAGGAAGGTCCATCACTGAGCCCTGAGGTACATGATTGATGGCGGGTCTCTTGGTGGAGGTGGTTCTTGCGTCATATCTGAGAGTCAACTGGCAATCCAGAGAGTTATGTAGGGATTTATGCCTTGTTCGCTGAGTTTGTCAACAATACCCGAGTAAGGTATTGTATTGAACACCTTAGTCAGGTCTAGGTAGGTGGTATGCACTGTTTTCCCCTCATCCATTACTTCTGTGACACTCTCAAAGAAGCCTACCACATAAAGTAGGCATGACCTTCCTTAGACAAAACCAAGCTAGGATGGGCCCAGTTTATGTAGATTGCCAATGACTTTGTTGATCATTTCCATGATAATTTGTTGCATGTCTTTGCATATTAAACTAGTCAGACTAATGGTTCTGTAGTTTCCGTGGTCAGTTGATGGTCCACCCTTGTGAAGAGGGTTAATCATGGCAGTCATCAGTTCATGTGGTATGTAGATTGTTTTGAGGCTGTAGTTGAAAAGTAACTCAAGTGGTCCTTATAGGTCATGTCTCAAGCAATGCTGTCCCACATTAGTGAGTACTAGGTCCATTATGTTTTAACCTTCTCTTTCAGTATGCACCATCTGGTCAAGGGTATCTGTATTATTAAAGTCCAGGAAACGTTTTGCTTGCAAGTTAGAGGCAGTGTATGTTTCTCAGTCTATACAGGCTAGTTAAGGTTGCCCATGAATATGATATTTAGTTAGATGGTGAGTGCATCCAGCAGGTCTAAATATGAGTTATGGGATTCTTGGGGCACAGATGGTAACCTATAACTTAATAGGATATAGTATGGGACAATATCTATGGTGATTTGCATGTGGATGAACTCCACTGCATCATCCTGTTTAACTAACCTAGAGGTGTACCTGTTGCTAATGTAAATCAGGACACCTCCACCTTTAGTCCCTGCCTGCGCAGCTAATGAATAGACCAAAAGCAAAGGAGTTCAAGGAAATACTCAAAGCTCTAGCACCTCAGGAAGAAGAGGAAATAAGGGAACTCAAAGAGGAATGGCAGTATCATGAAAGAACTGGTGAGAAGACAATAAAACAGACATGCAATGGTGCAAGGTATGAAACTAAAGTATATAAGGAAAGCTGGTAGTGGAAGGCAGAAGCCCAAAAAGTAACTAAAAGAAAGGAGTGCAGAAAAAAGTAGAAGATAAAAAAGATGGATCAGGCTATGAAGGAATACTGACTGAATAACAAATAGGTTAAGAGAGCAGTCACACTAAGAAAGAACATCCCATCCCATCCCACATTAGGGAAACCACCGTAAAAAAGTTCTCCAAAGCCAACTTCGCACTTCTTAAGACAGAAGTGGCAAACTTTACAACACCCATGCTGACGGACAATAGAGGTACAACTGCTGAATCCTATACAATTGCACTTTATAAGCACTTACACGAGTGCATGGATCATGCAATCCCTAACAGAACCAAGGTGCTATCCTGTATTGTTACAGCGTTTACTGTGGACTGATGGTTTTGTCTTAGTACCTAGCGATATATGCATAGTGGTTTTGCTCTACAACAATAATTGCATACTAGGTGAGATAGGTTTGTCTCATCGCCTGGCTTACTATAACTGCATGCATTTTCTAATTGTTACAGCGTTTACTGTGGACTGATGGTTTTGTCTTAGTACCTAGCGATATATGCATAGTGGTTTTGCTCTACAACAATAATTGCATACTTTGCCCAGTTATTGTTTCCCTGTAACTTGACTGCGGATAATAGTTTTCCCTCCCACGCTGGCAAGGTTGGGATTGTTCATATCTGGTTATTCTGCTTCTGCTAAAGCAGTATTAGTATCGCTTATGCGACCCATGTGAAGGATTAGGTTTATACTGTCTCTAAAACCCAAGTCCGCTATCTTGTTTTGGGATACTCTGGGTCTATTCTGTACTATGCTGAGCTGTTCTTGTGACCGTGTGCTCACTGTCCTTGCCCATTTGTTTTAAATTTGGACAGGTTGTTAGTTCGACAACGGAGTCGATAACTTACTTGCCTAGTACATGTAAAGTTGCATGCGAACTCCTGTTCACTGCATGTAATGGCCAACAACTCTGGATACAGCCCATCTCCTAAATAGTATTATGATTATAGCCCACACAGCTATTGTAAACTGCGCACCCACGTGGATTGAGACCGAGCATTCTGTCTTGTGTTTTTCTTTACTAATTACAGTCCTGCAAGCGAACACTTGCTCCTGCAAATATATGACTGTGAATTTGACCAACTTAAAGTTCACAGCGATTCTACAGCGGAATCGGCTATTTGCAACCATGCCACCCACGTGGAGCAAGTCAAAACAGTCCGGTGAATCTTACAATATTTACAGCCGTACAGGCTAATACCCTTTCCTAAAGGCATATGATTGTTGCGACTGTGAATGTGATAAGTTTATAGTGATTAATGCATGTACAGCTGGAACGGCTTTTACAACTGCGCCACCCACGAGGAGCTAATCAGAATCCCTGGGAAACTCTATTTTAGGCTCACAGCCATGTATGACTGGAAGTGAACATGCTTCACCTGAGAACCTTGACTGAGTGTTCTATAGTCGCTTATTCCATCCTTATTGCTTAGCTTGCGCTTACAGGCCATTAGTGGAATAACATATATCCTATCTTGCCTGGACTGCTTAAATGCTGACCTTATCCACTGTATTTTTTTTTGTGTTTGTTCCTTTGCAACTATCCTGAATGCTAGTCCTTTGATTTGTTAGAGACATGCTTAGAATGCCTAAATGCATGTATCTACCTCATACTTAAATACGGATGCTGTACTATTGTAATTGCAACTACCACGAAGGCTAATCCTATGAAATGCTGGATACATGCTTAGATTGCATAAATATATGTACCTACCTCATATTTAAATGTGAATGTTTGATATGTTGCATTTGTTACTGCTAGCTTATACTACTTATATATCTGCTGAATACTAACTTTTCTCTTCTGTATATTTGTCTCCCTTTCTCCCCAAAGTACCCAGCTCAACATTCTCCTGCTCCTAATATAACCAATACCTACCTGGTGAGATAAGACTCCCATCCAAAGTCCAGCGATCTCATCTACCAGCTTCCTTTCTCAAGCACCCTCTATCAAGGAAGAAAGAAAGTATGTTATGGGCTAAGTCCACATTGTAAATCAGACCCCTGTCTACTACTTGCTTCAGGGCTCCAAGGTTCGCAGTGAGCTTGAGCAGCCAGCTTCCCTTTGTCTCTCCTCTCTATCTACCCAACAGCCAACTCACCTCTACAACTTTCCTAAACTCTCTCTTACTATACATCTCTTCTACCACAGTTCTACACCAGTTAGTTCCCTTACCCATTTACCTACAATACCAGTTCTTCTCACTAGGTGGCACCTTTCTCCTATCCATCTTTCTCTGCCTCTCTCTGTTCTACCTCTGTAATCTCAACTAATTTCTTATGTCCTTGATCTGATCCTCTTAACACTCACCTTGTGCCCCTTCAGTACTTTACCCCTCTGGCTCTCCATTTCTGTAGATTCCTATACCATCTCAGACCTTCTCCACACAGATCCTACCTTTCTAACCTGTAGCTAACTGCTTGCTGATAGTTTTCCTTTCTAACTTCTATTCCTTGTCTCTACCCACTCCGTTCGCCCTGCGGGCTCACTCCGCTCCCCTACCCTACCCCCAATTCCCACCCACCCCCAGTGCTTCTACATTTATACCATCTGACCACCCCTACTTCCTCTCCAACCTCAAAACTCCACCCCTTCCTCTTCCTATTCTCCTCCCACTTTCATACAACCCTCACGTCACATCCCTCCCTCCTCCTTACTCTATACCACTACATTGCTTATCAATACCCCAACATGCTTAACAAATACTCATCCTTCCCAATTCAACTACTACTCCTCCTGAACCTTACCTATATCTACTGTCTTACCCAACCTCATCCCATCACCCACTCACCTCTCTCACGAACAACCTGCCCCCTCCATTCTTCACAATCCAGCTTCTTTAGCTCAATCTCCCCTGAACTATATCCCTTCAGCAATAAACTATGTCTTCATTTCAAACTATTCCCCCCTCTCAAAACCTCATCAACTACTCTACCCTCCATACCTCCCACTACTCTATCTACTTATACCTCTCAATCTAAACAATCCAAATACCTCCACTACTTATCTCAACTTCTAACTTCCATACTTTTATCTGGTGATATACACCCTAACCCAGGCCCAACCCCCTCCTCCTCAATCAATAAATCCATCCTACTTGCATCTCTTAATGCACAAAGTTTAGCTAACAAAATTCCAAATCTCCATGCCTGGCTACTCCATAACAAACCAGACATCCTAGCTAAATCTGAAACCTGGCTAAAACCATACGTAAAAAATGAAGAGATATTACCACCCAATTACTCTATCATCAGAACAGACAGAACCCATAAAAGGGTGGTGGAGTGGCTCTAATCTACTCCTCTTCCCTATCTATAACACCCTACAACAAAACCATTCCAAGGTTCACTAATGCAGAAGTAATACTAGCTCATCTTCAGCTAAACAAACATAAATCTATATATATAGCCTCTCTTTACATTCCCCCCGGAGACAATGTCCCAATACTCGAAGAAATCCTCTCCTGCTATCAACTAACATCTGTAATGAAACTATAATCATGGGAGACACCAATATTAATTGGTCTTCCATTCAGTCCCCTACTCACCCCCTCAACATCAACCTATACAACTATTCCCAACTCATCAACTCCATAACTAGACCAACAAAATACTTCACTAGTGGAAGCATTTTAGACTGGATTTTAGTATCCCACCCCCACAACTACCCCGACAGTGGAATCCTCCCTGATTCCCTCAGTGACCACCTTCCCATCTTCACGAGACGTTTTCCTTCTCCCTTACTAGCTACTCATACTTACTTAACTACCCTATGTCAAAGAAACTTTAACCCCGAGGCTTTCTCTGACACCCTTAAATCACTTAACTGGCATCCTCTAAAAACTCTACCACTTGCAAATGCAATAACTCACTTTAATACAACCTTCCTACATCTCCTAAATATTCATGCTCCATTAACAACCAAAAGAATAAAAAGGAAAGCCACCCCCTGGATTACTAAAAGTACTCTAGCCACCATGTGACTTAGAGATAAAGCCTGGACACAATTCCAGAGGAACAAATCTACATCTAACCTTAATGAATACAAAACTCTTCACAACTCAGTTAAAAAGCTTATCTCAGCAGACCATCAAAACTACTTTGTCCAACTTCAAGGCAACCATAAAACCAACCCACAAAAATTCTGGAGAGGTATAACCACCCTCTTAAAACCTGGTACTACAGAAAACCCTAACCCCTCCCCAAATGTACAAGACTCTGATCTTGCTACACAATTCAATTCTTTCTTCATTGACTCTATTTCCAAACTTACCTCTTCTTTTTCAAATAACAATCTGCCTCCTACCTCCACTTCTCCTCACCCATCTCCCCTCCCAACTTCTTTCTCTCATTCCTCACACTCTCAACCCCCACCATTTTTCATTAAACCTATTCCTACTTCTACTATAAGAAAACTCCTGCAGAAACTAAAACCATGCACCAATGCCCCCGATAACATTCCCTCATACTTCCTCAGCATAGCTGCTGAAGCCATTGCCCTCCCTATCAGCATCCTAATCAACCAGTCTATCCAAGAAGGTCATGTTCCTGAAATCTGGAAAAAAGCTTACATCATTGCCCTGCACAAAGGAGGAAATAATACTAATATTTCCAATTTCCGTCCCATTGCCATCCTCTCTCCCATTTCTAAGATCCTAGAGAAATGTATCCACCTTCAACTCCTCCCCATCTCTTAGACAATAATGTATTAACCCCTACCCAACACGGATTCAGACCCCATCATAGCACTATGACTGCCCTCCTTTCCTTCCTTGAAACTGTGAATAAAGCTAGAGATTCTGGCCTCACTGTATCTACCATCCTTCTCAATCTCTCTAAGGCCTTTGACACTATCTCTCATAACCTACTTCTTACTAAACTAGCTAACCTAAACCTCTCCCCCTCTTCCCTCAAATGGTTCACCAGCTATCTCTCTAATAGGCAACAAGCTGTCAAATGGAAAACGGCCACCTCCTCTTTCCTCATCACCCCAACAGGTGTCCCACAAGGTTCCATACTGGGCCCCCTCCTTTTCAACATTTTCATTAATGACTTTTACCGCTCTATCCCTCTTGCTAACGTTATCCAATATGCAAATGATTCCACAATCATCTGTGCTGCCCCATCCATACCAACTCTCTTAAAACTAACCCAAGATGCTTTCTCTACCACAGAGCAATGGATGAAAGACAACCATCTAGCACTCAATGCTGCTAAAACTAAACTTATGATTTTTACCTCCTCTAAAACTAAGAATTTTGATCGAAATTTATTCTCCATTACCAGCCAAAATACAACACCTCTTGAGCTGGTAACCGAAACCAAACTACTAGGAGTTCAAATAGATGACAGGCTCAAATTCAACTCCCATCTACTACTAAACATAAAAAAAACCCTGATGACAGGCTCAAGTTCAACTCCCATCTACTACTAAACATAAAAAAACCCCACCAAAAACTTGGTATGCTCTACCGACACAATCGGTTCCTCACCTCAACTACTAAACTTACTCTCTCTACTTCTTTTCTCTTACCCTCCCTTCTCTGTGGAGCCCCTCTTCTAACAAACCTACAGTTATCTCTCAAAACCAAACTGTCCTCTTGTTACAATAAAATAGCCAGATTCGCCACTAGCAACAAATCATCAACCCATCACTGTGAATCTCTTCACAAACTATCCTGGCTTGAGCTTCCCAACTACCTCTCCTACACTCAGCTCACCTATGCTCATAAACTCATTTTCCAGCCATCCCTCTGTCCCTCCCTCTCAACTACCTTTAAAATGCACCACACACAAAGGCTTCTCAGATCTAACAATCAAAACCTTATAGAAGTTTACAGACCCCTCCACCCCCCAGGACAATACCTCCTCTCACACTCTCTTGCACGCCTATGGAACTCCCTTCCCCCCTCCATTCGTACCACTACTAGCCTCCCATCCTTTAAAAAATCACCCCACTCTCATTTAACTTCCACATGGGAATGCTCTTGCTCCCATCCCTCATAACTTACACTTACTTCAACACTCTTCCCTTCCTTCTCTCAAATCCCAGATAACAAATTCTTGCTTCCTTTCTCTTATACAACTCCTTACCAATATCCAGCAATTCCTTTCCTGACTGAACCCAACTACCTGTCCAAAAAAAAAAAAAAAAAAAATTAACTTTGATTGAAATACCTTTGATCAGTCTGTCTTACCTCTGTAGTCTTCATGCATTCTATGTGTGTATATTAATCTTAGTCATGCATTCTATGTGTGTATATTAATCTTAGTCTTGCTTACCTCTGTAATCTTCATTTAATCTATGTTTGTATATTAACCTTTGTGTAATCTGTATGTGGAGCTTTTCTCCCCAGGACTCCATTGAAAACGGGTTCTTCAGGCCCAATGGACTATCCTGGTTAAACAACTGCAAATAAATAAATAAATAAATAAATAAAATAATCCTCCAAAAAAAGGAAGTCAATCTGGTGGTCCCCTGCCATAAACAAACTCTACAACAGAAAAAAGAAACTGTTGCAAAAAAGAGTAAAATCCCATGTTTGGAGGAACTCCCTGGTCATCCTCAGTGAGAAGCTGAGATCCCTCATAAAATCCTCCAAAGCTAGTTACAAGAACGAAACTGCCACTGATTCTAAAGACAACCACAAAGAATTCTATAGCTATGTCAAGAATCACAATGGCAACACTCAGATCTGCTCTGAGTTACAGCACAATAGCACTAAATATACAGAACCAACTGATATTGCCAACATCCTGGCAGATAGGTTCAGTGCTAACGTTACCCCTCTTTCATCCCCTAAAGGGCCCATCTCTATACCGGAAGAATGCAAAGTTCCTGTAATCATGGCTGCACAGGTAAAAAACACACACTCTCCAAAGCCAAGAACACAGCCTCCATGGGACCTGACAACATCCCAGGCCATATTCTACATGAACTACAGAATGAACTGGCACCCCACCTTAGTACCATGTTCAGTCATAGCCTCATCTCTGTCTTTGTGCCCACTGAATGGAGCACAGCAATGATTATCCCACTCCACACAGGGGGAGCCACGACGGACCCCAGGAACTACCACCCCATTAGCCTGACGAGCCTGGTCTGCAACGCTATGGAACATATCATCATGGAACTTATAAACAATGACATTAGTAATCTCCAAACTCTGGAACCTACCCAGTTTGGGTTTGTAAAAGGTAGATCATGTCTCCTAAACCTGATAGACTTCTTTGAAGCGGTCACTAAAGCCATAGATGAGGGTAAGGTGGTTCACACAGCCTATCTAGATCTCGCCAAGGTTTTCAACACCATCCCCCACTCTGGAATTATAGATAAACTCACTAAACTAGGTATAAATCCCTAAGTCACAAGAAGGGTTGCCAACTGGTTCACTGACAGAACCCACACTGTGAAAGTAGCAGACTCTAAATCCAACTTCAGACCAGTGACAAGTGGAGTACCACAGGGTTCAGTCCTGGGTCCTCTCCTGTTTGGTATCTACTTCTCTGAAGTACAGGCTAACACAGAAGGTCTTTGGCTAACAAAGTTCACATATGACTGCAAACAAGGAGCCATAATCAAAACTCCTAACAATGTAGACATCCTACAAAAGGGCCTCACTGAGACAGATGCCTGGTGTCAAAGCCGTGGCCTCAAGCTCAATGCCAGAAAGTGCATTGTCATCCCTTTTGGTAAAAACTCTGTACCCATGAACTACCACATAGGCGGTAGTCCACTTAACACTGAAAGTGTGATGAGACCTTGGGACATAGGTGGACAGTAGTCTCTCCTTTGATAATCACATTGCCACAGTAGTCAGGAAATCCTTCTATGTGGCACACCTCATCACAAAAAGTTTCTCATCCAGGAAAAAAGAGGTCATTGTTCCCCTCTACTCATCATTCATAAGACCCACTATACAATGCCCCTTTTGGTATGTACCTCACAAGACATCTACAACAACTGGAAAGGCCATAGAAATACCTCACAAAGAGGATTACTGGCCTCAAACAGATGCCCTACACAGACCGTCTCAAAAAACTGCAGCTTTATTCTGTCGTATATCACCTACTCAGAGGCAATCTCTGCCTAACATACAAAGCTATGTCAAACCCAGAGCTGTTTGGCATGCTCTGCTTAAAGAAATCCCAATCCCTCCAAGGTACACACTCTAGGGACCTAAACCTTGTCACCACAATAAACAGAACATGCTGGAGGGATAGATTCCTGTCCCAGAGACTTCCCATACTCTGGATCAAACTACCTATCCATATCAAACAAAGCTCCTCATTAGCATTCCAAGAGAAATCTTGATGATTGGATGGGAGATAGGAAATTCACCCCAGGGATCACTTCTGTGGCTCTGCTTGACAGGGGCACAGGAAAATAATTTTCTTGGGTGGCAAAAGCCAGGGTACCATTTGGCTAGGCTTATATAGGCCCTAGGGCCAATAGCCTAGTACCTACCTATGAACCTATGAGCAAGACATCAAAGAAACTCTACCAGCCTCTGAAAAATGACTTTGCAGATGGCACAACAAAGCTCTATTAAGTTGAAAAGCAAAGACAAAGTTAAAGAAGATAATTGGCAGACACCATTTGAGAGAGATGCCACCAATAATCTGTTCACCAGACTAGAAGACAGCAGGGGTATGGACGGAGCACCTTCAAAAGCATCTAAATGAAGAAAACTGCACACAAGCTGTACTGCCATATGCACATCCCACACTGAAACAGGAAGGACCCCCCCCATTAGAAGCATGAAGTGCACTTACAAAAATGAAGTCAGAGAAAGCAGTAGGCTCAGAGGAAGGCACAGCAGATATAAATTAAGATGTTGGCAAATTGTGGATAGAAATAGATCCTGATGGTACTCATCACCAGTTGTACAGAGAAAAACAGAGACAGCGAGAGTGAAACAGAGAAAGAGACAAACAGGCAGAGAAAGAGACAGAGAAACAAAGAGAGATACACAGAGAAACAGAAAAAGATAGACAGACTGACAGACATTGAGACAGACAGACAGATTTAATTTCTGGGACTTTAAACCATCGCAGACCTGCCCAAATCATCTTTCTTTGGACCTTGTCATATGTTTACTCAAAGTTGAGGAATGCCCAAGTTGGACTCTTTTCTCATCTCCAGCTTCTTTTTAATTGTCTGTCTCACTGCATCCCAGTCTGAATCTGAACTGCTCATCTCCCATGTTATTTTCTATTACACTGTGCATTCATTCATCAATCACTCTCTCCAGAACTTTCATACAGTGTGACAGGAGTTTAATTCCTAATTATGCCCAAAGTTGTGATTTTTTTCCTTTGTTCTTGTACACTGGCACTAGTCTACTTATTCTTCAGTCATTTGGGATACACCTTTCACTCTGTAGTGCTATGAGTATCCTCAGGATCCATTTCTCCCCTATTTTACCCAGCATCTTTATCATATCTGCTGTAACCTCATCTGAGCCTGCTGCTTTCCCTGACTTCATTTTCCTTAGTGCTGTTCTTACTTCTTTTAGTGTGGGCTCCTGTTCTTCTCTCATCATAGGCTGTTTCTGGGGCAGTACAGCTTCTGTGGGGTTTTCTTCATTCACGAGCTGCTGGAAATACTCCCATCTGCCTTTGATGCCCTCTGGACTGGTGAGCAGGCTATTGCTGGCGTCCCTTATTAAGGGTGTCTGACTGTCTTCTTTATCTTTCTGTCTTTGTCTTGCAACCTGATATAGTTTCTTTGTACCATCTGCTGAGTAACTTTCCAGAAGCTGGTAGAGTGCCTCTGATGTCCTGTTTTTGCTACTGCAACTGCTCTCTTAGCCTGTTTGTTAACAAACCAGTATTCCTTCTTAGCCTCATCTGTCTTTTCTATTTTCTACTTTTTCTTGCACTCCCTTCTTTTAATGACTTTCTGGACTTCTGCATTCTACCACCAGCTTTCCTTATGTATCTGATTTCCACGCCTGGCTCAGCCACGTCTGTTCTGTATTCCTCACATATGCTGTTTTGAGGTGCTGCCCTTCTTCTTTAACTCCACTAATTTCCTCTTCTTCCTGAGGTGCTAGAGACCTGAGTATTTCCTTGAATGTTTGTGCTTTCCTGAAGTCAACTTCCGGGTCTTCATCCTAATCTCTATTGACCTTAGAACCTTCTCTGACGACTGCTTGCAGCTGATTGTGGCAACCAGTGGTTTAAGCTGTGGGCTGACTGTTTCACTGGGGATGACTTTGCAATCATTGATTCTGCCTCAGTACCCTTTCCTTACTAGAATATAGCCTACCTGAGTTGCATGTTGGCCAGTCTTATATGGGATCTTTTGACTTTTTCTCTTGTTGGCCACCATCAAGCCATTTGCCAGACAGAAGTCTAAAATGGCTTCTCCTGCTTTATTCCTGTTGCCCCATCCATGTGAACCCAGACAGTCAGAATATCCTGTTCTGTTTGTCCCAATAAGTGCATTCAGGTCCCTTGTTATCAAAACCAACTCATGTTGTCCAACTTTATCTAATAGGTCCTGCAACTACTGCATGAATGGACGCTTTTCCTCACTATCACAATCCTGCTGTGGGGCATAGGATGAAATTATGAATACTGCCTTATCATTATACTGGAGTCCAATTGCCACGAGTCTGTCACTAATTCTGATAACATCCTTTACTCTCTTCTGAAGCCTCTCCCTCACCACAGCTCTCACACCATTTCATGCTGACCCCCTCCTGAATAGCGAGCTCTGGATTGAAGCTAAGTGGTTTTACTGCACTGATAACAATTGAATGTAAGATAGCTATTTGCAAAACAGAGTCCAAGTAAAACACATGATGAATTCCTGAAGACAACTAGCAGAAGGAAATCTTCACAACCACATAATCAGTTGATTTATAACAAATGTACAAGTTTTGTAATGCTGTAGAAGAAAGCATTTATGTGAGTTTTCCATTGATGAAGCATTTGCATTTGGCTAATTTGAAAATGTATGCTTTTCTCTCTTTCCCAAATTTTGCAAGATGTCAGTTATATGATTGGGAATGGATCCTCAGGTTTTAGGATCATGGTGTAAAAGGAGTGTTTAGTAAGCTTAAGTTTGCTGAATGAAGTGACAAGGTTGGAGGTGGAGGTGGAAAGGATTCTAAGGTTGAGTGTTACATTAAGATGCAAAAGGGACCAATCATGTGCCTTTCCAAAGTCTTAGAACTCTGATAAGGAGCCTTCTCCATCTCAGTCTACTAACCACCATAGTTTGCAAATGAAAGCATTCACTCTGCTCCCCTCAAACCCACTATTTCAAACTTGACCAGCTGTATAATGCCTCATCCTTCCTCTTTAAGAAAGTTTCTGTTAACCTGGCCAGAACTTACTGGAAAAAAAGCCAAAGTTTAGTAGTCCTCGCAAGGACAGCTAGTATTGCATAACTAAAAAGGTAGTCTGAGCACATTAACTATGTTTTGGCTTCTGTATGTATATATTTCAGTTCTCCAGCCAAAAGAACATTGCCAATGAAATGAAACAGTGACTCTCATTCATAGTCTTAAATGTACTCACCTATTACAATGGGCCAGGCTAGCACGAGTGGGCAAGAAAAGCCTTTTTTCATCACAGCCCTAGGGAGAAAAGCTCCAAACAATGAGAATGAACTACATATGGTAATGTTCAAATATACAGAGTTCTATGAAAAACACAGCAATAAAAGTAGAGACAACATACAATAATGGTCAAATATGTAGAGTTCTGATGAAACGTTGCATTAAGAATAGAAACAGTAAGGTTTGGCCAAAAATGACAACTGATGACCCATTTTAACGCCATTGAAACTTGCAAGGGTGCTGTTGAAAGCAAAAGCCAGTTAGTTTTACATGACAAAATATGGACTCTTTATTGGGAGTAGTGTGTGTATTTCTGCATGCTTCAAGCAACATCAAAGCTATTTGTAAGTGAAAAGATGAGGGTCATCTGACAAGGTTTGCCATTGGAACCATAGAAAAGACATTTGATATTGTCAGTCGTTACCCTTTATTTAATAATCAAATGATAAGGACTGGTGCTGTTCATTAAAGAGATTGTGCATTAGACCGGTCATGTATGGCTTATGATTAAGGTGAAGAAATGCATCCTAGCATCAGTGATTGGTTCAGGCATGTGAGTCACTGGCAGGGAGGGAGGTATGGGTGCTTCCCAACCTGTGGGAAAAGACCTCATTAATGATACTTCCAGGGGGGTATGGTTCCAAAACGAGTAGCAGCTCTTAGGATTCATAGGATTCATAGATTCATAGATTAGTACTAAGCTAGCTGCCCTTGTGAGCCATTTTAAGCCTAGCCATTTATCCCTTGTGAGACTCAAACCCTGCACCTTGTGTTTGCAAGGCAAACACCTTAACCATTAGGCCACCCTCCCAACCAATGATCACAGGGAAGAGGGGCTGGAAAAGGGTAGATCACATGTGCTGAGCTGTACAGCAGTGGTTTACAGTGCCGTCTATAGACAGAGGCACATAGAACTGTAACTTTCCATATAAAAATAGGCAGTTAGTTTACCAGATGAGAAGTATTACCCCCAAGGGTGTTGTTTCAGATCAATCCTAGACTTATCCCACAGCCAAACAACTCCCAGTTTAGTTAGTTTTACACAGCCCCTCATAGATCACAAAAAAGAGGGCTCACAGCCATGGATGTTGCACTTTTCTACTGTCTCAATGCAATAACTGTCTCATGTTTACTGGCAATCACCTTATTCTTAAGCGGACTGACACAGAATAAAAGAGATTTAATTACATTATGTCTTTAGATGCGAAGCTGTTGTATATAGAAACTGATATTTCCAAACAAGTTGCCTATAATACACATTGCACCTACTATTGATAAGACACTGACTCTCATATGCTGACAGTCTTAAATGCAATCTACCCAAACCTCAAAAGTCCTCTCAGATGCTGTCCTCAGCAACCTCCCAAACACTCTATAAAGACAACACTACTCAGGATACGTACAGCAACATCTCACAATGACTCATCTTCTCATCTTCTAAGTCCTTAAGGCAAACTACAATACCACCCAGTGTTGGAGAGGCTCCCTGCTGAAATGTTGGCACTCGCAAGTGCTGTCAGACCAAAAATAAAAGAGGTTGAAAACTCAGGAGAAGAATCAATCTCGAACATTGCTCTTCTCCTTTCAACTTCTTTTTTGCGGGGGGGGGGGGAGACACAATCCCATCACACCCACAAATTTATATATGCCACCTCCAAGACTGCCATACTGTGGAGAAAAGAGAATACTCTGGAAAATGGCCACCTCAGACTTCATATATGCAAACTCCTTTTTTCAGCCATTCAGTCAACGTGATTTTTGCAGACTCTCTTGTGAGACACACTGATGCCCCACTCACCAGGTTGAGCAAGGAGACAGTCAAAGTCAGTTGTCTATCAGTGGCAAGAATCCACCAGGTCTCACACACACTCAGAACATTGAACCACAAGTACCAGTATGACTCTGTCATAGTCCACGTGGGGATTAATGACCTGAGATATACTCCTTGGACTATATGAAGAGAGGCATGATAGAGCTTTCATATTATGTGTTCTACACAGGTATAACCCTAGCATTGGGCACATTCTGCCTTCTCCAGGTATGATACCACAATATATAGAGATGATGATCAATTTGCTTAGTTAATGGTATCATTCTAAGGGGGTCCAATGTTTGTCGGCTTGTGAGGACATGATAGACAGACCATGCTACTTTCCAGGGATGGTCTGTACCTGTCCCCACTAGGCTTTTGATACTTGCCAAAACTATCCACCCCATAGTGCTTTTTTAGGCAATGCCAAAGTGAAACCTTGAGACATAGTAAATTCTACTCAAGATAAACTAATTGTTTAGTGCTACTAGTCTCAGCAATAAGATCCACTCCCTGCAAGCACTCCTCATCCTTTTTTTTTAAACACAAAACATCTTTACTAAATTATCACTTATGAAGTACACAATCATACATTTATATGAATGAAAACAAACCATACTGACATATTTTAGTTGCAAACATTACACATCACTTAATGATCTATCCAGTCATTGTCAGTGAAACAGTTCATAGTTCATTCAAATCCTGGCTTCTTTTACACCTCATTCCTCCTCCAGAATGTTATTCTGCATCTATTGTTACCAGAATTTCCATCTTTTTCTATGTAATTTACTCCTACCCTTGTCTAAAGATCCCACCTCCAGTTGTTTTATTTCTGTTACCATATTCTCTACATCTAGTTTAGTTGATTTACACTTTGATTTCCATGTTCTAGTAATTGCCTTTTTGGCAGCCACCATAATTAGACCTTATTTTGTCTTGGCAATTCCAATTCTGTATCATAGCTCAAAAAATAATTTCCTTAGTTATACCAATTTGCTCACCCAGTATTTCTGATAGAGTAGTCTGCAGGGAACTTTTAAAGTCTGCCAACTCATTACACTTCCAACAAATATGGTCCCAATTACCTCTTCCTTCTTCATCACACCTCCAACATTTGCTATCTACCCGAGGAAAAATTATTTTGAGTCTACTTGGGAATGCATCCCAGCAGTACAGGACTATAATGTCTTCCACACATTTAGACCAGTTACTACACAAAAAGGGATAAGAGGTGTAGGTGTATCAATCTACATAAAAGGTAAGCACACCTCAAGATTGATCAAACAATATGCAATGCTTCAGCTACTCCATGTTCAATTACCCTTAGGTAAAGTCCACTACCATATCCTCACTAGCTATCGGGCCCATCTACAACCCAGGATGACCATACTAACCTATATAAACAATCCTGCATTTGATTTGTGATTTATTGATCTTTACTGTTTAGAGGGACAACTGTGAGTGGTAGTGCACAGAAGCTACAGCACACATTTGTGTCCGATGTAAAGGAATTTCAGCTTTTGTGTGACTTTCACAGCTTGTACAATCAGAGCAACAACTTTACTGTACTTAATATTTAGCTGCATATTGTTTGTGTGATTTTTCTCCTAGTAGTTGGTTTTAAGTTCTCTTTGAAATCTGTGGTAACTGATTTTGTTTATTCTTTTCTTTTAGAAATTTTTATTCATTTGCCCCTGAATATGGATTCCTTAAAAATGTATGCCATTGATGAATTGCTAAAGCACAGATATATTGTACAGTGTAATATATACTGTGTATGTTTGAAGGTACTCCTGACAACATTGATGATCTGTATTCCTCGTGTCAAAAGTTGGATGATTTGCTAGACTTACTAATGATGATTGCACATATATTAATGATTGGATTGATGAGATATATAATCTTAGGCAAAGAGCAAATAGAACACACTTAGGAAAGGATGTGTCTATTGCTTGTAAAGATCACTCAGCCCCTATGAAACATTATAATGCCACTGACAACTTTGTAATTCTGAATACAAGTATTAAGCAATATAAAGTTTTAGAGCATGTAGAAGGACATAAAAAAGACAGAAAGGAAGAAATTCACAACAAATAACAAGGAAGAAAAACAAACTGATAAATGTCTGTAAAGTAAAGGGAATATGTACTAAAAAGAACACTGCTTTGTCATGTAATATACAGTTTGCAAGGAATAATAAAATGTTTCTATCAAAAAGCCTTCAGTCTACAGAATAAGGCATCATTTTTCCAAAAGCGAAGGTAGAAAAAAGAGGCAAGGGGCAGGTGAACAGGAAGAAATCAAAACTGAAGATGGAAGGATTGAAGAACATTACTGTTAGAAAAAAAATGGGGAGAAAGTCAAACGTTGACAACATGGCTCAAGCCATGGACGTGCAAAGCCAACTGGGGTGAGAATTGTATGCTTGCAAATGTAATAAGCAATAAAAACAGTGGGATTATTAAGACTAATGGTGATGAAGATCATTCCTTTGTAACAATCGATACAGCAGATATTACTGAATTAGAAGCTGAAAATTCTTAAGATCTGATCAGGAAAGATATTCTTGTAACTGGAGATTCATTTACTGGAACTGATACTTACATTTGCAGAGACGATAATGGACATCAAATAGTGTTATGCTTGCCAGGAGCAAAAATAGAGGATATGCGACAATCCTTAGAACACCTTAATGTAAGGAAGTACAGCTCTGTGTTTTATTCATGTCGGTACACATGATGGACTTTGACTATTAATGGGGAACTTACAGCCGACTTAGATAGCATAGCTTGTGCAGGTATTGGGACGTATTTTTCACAAATCGCATACAGAAAGGCGAGTCATATCACCGTGAATAAAAGATGATTTATTACTTGAAAAAATTCCTGCTTTAAAAACTGGAAATGTGTAGATTCTGAGCCTAATTCTGGGCACGTGTGCTCAGACAGAATGGTGTGTATTTGTCAAGATCAGCGAAGACAATTTTTGCAGCAGATATTTTACAATATTGTACAAACACAAGGCAGGATTTTTGCCAGGTTGAAAATTAGATAGCAAAAGTTAATGCATTGTTGATGGTTTACGGTTGTTAATGCTAGGAGCATTAATAATAAAGTTGTTTTTTATTGGAAAATTTGCTACATTTCCACAAGATTGATGTTGTTGTTGCTTGTGAAACATGATTAAAGAACAATGACTGGAAACCAGTTCTGTCAGGATATAAATGTTTTAATATAGCAGACATTCTAACAATCAATAAAAATCAGGTGGAGATGCTATGATAGGGATTAAAAATAGTTATGAGACCTGTGATTATTACATGTTCAGTGATAACACCAATACTATAGACTTTGTAACTGTGACATAAAGGCAACCCTGGAACATATAACAATTGTTAGAGTGTACAGACCACCAAAGTCAAGTGCTGATAACCTAGAGGAATTCATACATTTCTTACATGAAACACTAGACAGAAGACTAATAGCTACTGGAGACTTACTTTTACCAGAATCAGACCAGAATAATATTGAATCAACTACATTAGTAAGGAAATTATTCACACCATATGTTCAGAAGCAACAATTGCTTCACATTGTAAAAAAAAAACCTACCAAAAAAAATGGAAAATACTAGACATTTGTCTTCCTATAGAAATTACTGTTACTTCATGTCAATTTTACCACCGTCAATGTGCAGTGATCATGGGGTTATAAAGGTTAATTTATTGCTAAATAATTCTGCCAAAGTGAAATCTAAACCAATGCACAGAAGGTTAATTACAGATTATATAGTAGCATATTGGTTACATTAGATCCAAACTTGAGTATGGAATAACAGTACAGAAAACTTATAAGAAAACAAGCATGAATGAACTGGACTGATTACAGCAGAAATATACCAAGGGCATCCACTGGTGTAAAATGTAAGTTATTATGAAAAACTAAAATATCTGAACTTATACAGTGTCTCATATAAATATTTAAGAGGAGACCTTATTCAGGTATGTAGGGCATTTAGAGACAACTACCTCTAAGAATGTTTTGTACTATCAAAAAGTAGTAGAGAACCATCGGACAACCTGTGTAGAATATTCTATAGGAATGAGAAGTGTTCTAACTGGTTCTATAACAGAGTAGCTAATTCATGGAACAGACTAACAAATTAAATTAAAGCAAGCACTAGTTAAGGTATTTTTAAGAACAGCCCGGACACATTATGGGAACAACTGTTCTAGTATGTTGGGAGGCTAGAAGGGCATTAATGGTCATGCTTGAAATATTTGTATGTATGTATGTATACCATGTACTTCAATGCATTGCAGTCATTCACCATTCAGCCTGACACCATATCCATGGCTAATTTCAACTATCCCACCACAAATGAGGATATATACACAAACACCAACATGCAGGCTGAAAGATTCCTGGATTTTGTCAGTGCAAACACCCAGGAACATCTTATCTGCACACCTACTAGCAGTGCAAATATTCTGAATCTAGTACTCTAAAACAATGAGTGAGAAGGTCACTGAAAAACCAGTCAGTACAAACGAAATGAAAACTCCAGCAAAGCTAGAACCTTCACTGAGTGACCTCTCAAACCTCTTGTATCAGAGCCACATGGGATATATGCAAATGATCATTATGAACATCAGGTGTTTCAGCTAATTGGTGATTCTGAATGCCCATGACTTGTCTCATCATTTTAATGGACAATTTCAGGCCAATAAAGTCAAACCCCACTAGCTGTGGATATGCATATTTCGTCCTTGTTATGACCTCATCAGCACAGCACTGTTCACCCAGCAACTTTCTCACTCTGAAGTAATATACGTCTTCTAGCTGAAAATAAACCCTCCCAGCTGAAAATAAATCCTGGCAGCAGCTAAATAAAACCATCCGTTCCCGCTCGGAAACCTGGAAATATGTGCACGCCACACGCGATGACATCACGTCAGCTAAAGCACGAAAATAATTCAAATGGGACAGTTGAGAGGTATGGATGATCTGCAAAAGTGGGGGGCTCCCCTCCCCCCTCGCTCTATGGTTCCAGCGCCCATGCCTGTCTCTAAGTATGGGTCTATATTAGAACATCGACATTCCAAAACTTCAAATGTTCTAATATCAACCCGTATGCAGCGAAAGCTGAAAATATCGAAGCAACAGAAAACTAAATTTTTTTCCTAGGGAAAGAATTTGGTTGTCCATTTCTGTTGCTTCAGTATTTTCAGCACTGTGGTGGAAAGTTATGGGTTGGGTTTAAGTAAGTGTGCGACTGAGTGTGGGTTAGGTTAGTTAGGGTTAGGGTGCGGGTTAGGTATGTGTACGACTGTGTGGACATGAGGGTTAGGGCAGGTTTGGTGAGTTAGGGTTAGGGCACGGGTCAGGTAAGTGTGCGATTGTGTGGACATGAGGGTTAGGGTGGGGTAGGTGAGTTAGGGTTAGGGTGTGGGTGAGGTGAATGAGCGATAGTGACAGACCCTAGGGTTAGGGTTTAGGTTAAGGTAAGTGGATAGTTAGCAGTGTGTGTATAGTTTAGTGTAGGGTTAGGTGTATGATTTTAGATGTATGTGTGTGGATTGCTGTTTGTTTGGTGTGCTTGTGTTGTGTGTATGTGTTTTGGAACAGCAACATTTTTCCTATGAAAAAATTTGCTGTTCTGTATGTTCGATGTTTTCAGCTTTCACTGAATAAGGGTTTTTATTCGAACATTCGAAGTTTTGAAACTTCAGTGTTCTAATATAGACCCTTTAAGTACATATATGCATACACACAACTATTCATTTGCATCAATGTGTAAACACTGATGCACATTACACTGATTTATGCACATTGAAATCCAAGATCAAAACTAAGCTGACTTAAAAAGGAGAAATTATCTCTTCCTGCAATAACAAAACCTTAAACCCTACAGGCATAATTTGACTCTATATAAACTCTATAAAATATACACACAATACAATTGTGCATGTATTTTGTATATATGCACTTCCCAAAGACAAAAGCCTTTTGACGTTTTTGTCACTTTTGGAAATACTGAATTATAATATTTGTAACTGAATCCCTCATCAATGGATAGTGAATAAATTAAGTAGACTTGAAGTGGTTCCAAGAGTGACAGCATTAGAAAAATTGCAGAAAGGTTAATAACAAATGTAACCTCTTGAATGAAATGACAATTAGAAACAGAGTACTACAAGGGTATATTTCCATTTTTTTTTTATAATTTGCAGAAGGTATGGAAGATTTTGTAAAATATATGCATATGCAGCCTTACATAAACACAAAAAGAGGTAGTTAGGATAAAAAGGTATCTGAGAAGGTTAGAAGTACGTTCACTTAGTCACAATGAATTTAACCTGCAGCAGAAGTGTAAAATAATTCATATGGGTAACAAAACTAAGGAAATCTAAACAGGAAGCAATAACAACAATAACAACACTAGAAAAGGATTGGGAGTTATCATGAGATCTGGCCGTAAAAGCAAGCAACCAGGAAATGAAAGAAACAAAGCAAATTCTTAGAATATTGGGAAGCATAGAAAAACAATCTCTAGTATAAAATAATGACACTCTGGAGAAACTGTAATTACTTTACCTGTTAGGATGGGTAAGGAGTGTTATAGCTAAAGGCTGAAAGTGTCACATGAACTGGAGAGAAGTGATGGTGAAGGTCAGTAATTAGAGAATATATAGGTACGTGCTAAGCATCTCAGTAGGATAAAAACAGAAAAGAATGAAAAAGGAATGGGGTAAAGTATTGGATAGGTACATTAGATTACAGTTTGTATAAGCAGATTATCTAAGTCTTAAGGACGCCTTTGTGGGTCCTCAACTTTTGGCTCCATGTTACAATACAAAACATGCACTGATAGAAGCTGTAGTTAAAAAGAGTAGTAGCCTCTCCCAAAGGATTATGGGATTGTGGGGGATAATGAAAGTGGAGTCAAGAATGGAACATATGTACCGAGTTTGAACAAGAGTAGTTAGGTGTATTACTGCCATGGGGATTAAATTCTAAGTCTGTGATAAGTCATCATCATTATCAACCCCTTTTTCCCATCTTTCTACATGGGGTTGGGGTGCTGTGGTAACTGTCACCAACTTTCTTGATTCAGTGCTACACTCCTGCCTTCTTCGACACTCATGCCTGACTATCGCAGATCTTCTCTCATGCAATCCATCCACCTCTTTGCTGGATGCCCTCATTTCCTCTTACCTTCTTCCTGTCTGTCCCAAGTCTTCTTCACCAGATTCTCTTTTGCTTTTCTGCACATGTGCCTGAACCAGCGTTATCTTTGATCTTTTCTGCAACTGGAGCTACTTGGATTCTGTTCTTATGTCCTGATTTCTTCAGCTGCCCACAGTGTACATCCTACCACCCATCTCAGGCACTTCATTGCTATCACCTCTAGCTTCCTCATCTGCTTGGCATTTTACTGCCCAGGGTGCTGTATCATGCAGTAGTACTAGATGCACTACTGTTTTGTACACCTTACCTTTTAGTTTCTTTGGCATTTGTTTTTCATACACTACACCTGACACTCTATGCTAGTTGGCTACAGCCCCTCTGATTCTAGCTTTGACCTCTTCATTCATACATCCCTTCTCATCAACAACCCCTCCAAGACACCTGAAGCTGTTAACCTGTTCCACCATCTTCCCTTCTATCTTAATTCTCAGCTTTTCCTGATTTCCCCAGTTTTCCATTACCACTGTCTTATCTGTATTTAGTTTCATCCCATGTGCCTTCAGTTTTGCATTCCATTCAAACATCCTTTGCTGAAGCTCTTGTTCAGAATCTGCCTGTAATGTCACATTGTCTTTATACAGCAACTTTGTTATCTGTCCCCTCTGACCTGTTTGTTAATGTAGTCCAATTGTGATATGTATAAGAAAATAAAAATGTTATGCTAGATAGCATTATTTACGGTGTATTTTTTAAAATATATTACTATTGTACAATAAGGAATGATAACATAAAAAAGAAATGTTTATGTGTTACTACATTATGATTGTATTGCATGTTGTAACGTACTCAAAAGAATATTAAAAATAATGATGGCTTTCTTCACTTATTTTAATTTATTTTATTTATTTGTTAACCAGGTAAGACTATTACACACAAGCCTCTGAATCTCTTTTCAGGGGTGTGACCCAAAACCACTGTACTGTTATATAATTTCCTCAAAATCACACACTTTGCAAATACAGAGAGAAGTTTTTTTGTAATATAGTAAAGTAGAATGAAATGGTGACGCTTGTTAGCAGGACACGGCCTTTTTTAAACACCTTTATTGAATTATCACTTGTGACACAGGCAAATTTACATTTATACAAAACTAATCAAACTGTATTAAATTAACATTAACAAACATTATACTTCATATATATTGCTATATATCATATAACCTAAGCAACATTACATCAATTATTAAATTCCTGCCCCTTTTTTTAAACAAGAAATGTCTTTATTAAACCATCACTTATGACATAAGCAATCGTACATTTAAATAAATGAAAACAACCCACACCAACACAATCCTAGTTGCAAGCATTTTACATCACAAACAATACTGACACACTCCCAGTCGCAAACATTATACATCATTTATGATCTACCCAATCATTTTCAGTCAAACATTACATAGCTCATTTAAGTCCTGCCTTCTTTTAAGCCTCATTCCTAGCATGTATGTATTGTTCTCACAATTTCCATATTTTCCTGTATAGGATAGCCTTAATCAACTGAGCTGTGCTACCATCCTGAGAATATCATCTTGCTTTTTTCAAAAGGAGGTTACTATATTATTGTCTAGAATATTGTGTATTGTTGAAAGATTGTATCCCTACAATGACAAAGGTGGAATAGAGGCAGTTTCAGAGGCCAATAAAAATAGTACAGCAACTGCATCAGGTTGTATCTAGACAGAGAAAAAAAAGAGAAACATAATTTAATGTGTGCACTTCAGTGAAGAGAAAGAACATGTGAACTTTCAGGATTGTCAAAAGATGGAGCAGTGTTCATGAGTGTGACGTCACATAAAAAGACATACATACTAGCAAAACTCAATTTGTTAGATGAACATGGGTATCTCAGGGGAAGTTTAACAAACAACTGCTTTCCAGAAAGGTATTGCTGCATTTGATAGCTGTCAAAAGTGGTGAAAGGTTTCTAGAATGTACTGCACAAATAGTGCAAATGTATAGCAATTTTTAGTATTTCTCTTGACCTACTAAAATGCATTGTACAAAACACAGCTTACTAAATGCTACAAATACTGAAACTTGATGAAACTAAACACATTATAGGTTCTTGGAAATTACTATGCTAACGGATCAAGAGCCCTTACAAGCCTAGCTACTTTTATTCAGATTTTACCCAAGTTTCTAGCCTTTGAGGAAAGCTAACAAGAGTGAGCAAGCAGGGTTTTGACAAATTTTACAGACCACCTCTGTCCATAAATGACATGGGCACCACCCCAGGAATGAATTTGTGATTTCTCATCTATTCATCCAGATTGCACTTGAAGACAGTCAGGGAAGGGCTGTGCTTCATGTGAATAGGAAGCCTATTACAGGGGAGGAGCAATCTCTGGGACACACATCTGTCTCTTCAGCATGATCTATTCATGTTAGAGATCAGGTTTAGATCTTTGGAATGGGTAACCCTTGTGTAGTTAGTTTTGCAAATATGCAACATCAGGGCTTGGTTAGAGACTGCCTTATAGGTCAGTCAAAGATGACCCCTCAGTAATCAATAGTAAACTGAATACAGTGATAGGGCTTTTAATTAGTTTGCATATGACATGTTGGTTATACCCTGTATTTTTCTGGTAAGAAACCTCTGCAGACACTCCAGTTGTTACAGGTGCCTGGCGAGATACATGCCAAAGGGTACGTTGTACTCAGTTATTAGTCTGATGAGGGCTGAGTACATTGGGTACTATGATATCCTTATATCTGGATGCCATACCCTTATTTATAAGCTGAGCCACATAGGAGTTTCTCACCACCATGGACACATTGTGGTCAAAATTTAGAGTTCTATCTATCTAAGTACCCAGATCTCTCACCACTGGGTACACTCTTAGAGGGGGGCTGTCAATGTTGTAATTTGCAGGGGTATTTGATTTCCCAAAGGGTATTATTATGTACTTCTTTGTGTTTAATTTGAGGCTATAGCTCTGACACCAATCATTAGTCTACACTAGACCTTTCTGTAGGATATCAACATCATTTGGGGAGTCAATGGTTGCTTCCAACTTGCAGTCATCAGCAAACTTTGTCAGCCAAAGGCCATCTACATTTACCTTGACATCTGAGAAGTATGTTACAAACAGGAGGGAGCCCAGCATTGAGCACTGTGGTACTCTGGTGTTGACTGGCCTCTTGCTGGATGTGGATTCCCCAGCTCTAGCAACATTTGTCCAATCCATGAGACATTTGGCTATCCATCTGGTGATGTAGAGGTTTATGGTCAAATGTTTGAGTTTATCTAATACTAGAGTGGGGATATTGTGTCAAATTCCTTGGCCGGGTCAAGGTAGGTGATATGTACTATCTTGCCCTCATCCATGGCATTGGTGACCTTTTGAAAGACATTAACCAGACTGAGCATGAAGACCTGCCCTTGATAAAGCTGAACTGGGTTGGGTTTAGAGTCTGGGGATTTCCTATATCATTGTTAATCAGTCTGTGATTATCCTTTCCACAGCCTTGAATATGCATCTTGTCAACCTTATGGGTCAGTAGTTTCCTAGGTCCATTGATTGTCACCCCTTATGCAGAGGGATGACCGTTGCTGTCCTCCTGTCTACTGGGATAAAGCCTGTCTGGAGACTGTGGTTAAACAGAGATCTGAGTGGGTCTGCTAGGTCATGTTTCCAGCTATTTAACAGGCACCCTGGGATTCTGTCAGGGCCCATTTATGCCATTTTTCTAGCTTTAGAGAGCACAGTAGTGACCTGTTCTTTTGTGATAACAGGCAAAGGAATGGTAGGGGTATTTCATGGGGAGTGACTGGATGTGATGAGGGAGTGAAATTTGAGCCAAGTTTATCAGGCAGCAGGTTTATTTCTTCTGGCTGAGTAGAAGTAGTGCCATCTGCACCCAACGCAGCACATTGTTAAGTGTTTCCTTAAGATTTCAGACATAACTAAAAAATGTGTTGTGGATATCCTTTGCTTGAGAGGCTATTTTAGTGTAATATTTAGTTTTTGAAGACTTGACTAGTTCTCTGATTTGCCTGTTGAGACTATTGAGGGATTTCTTTCTCTGTTGTTTATCCTCCTACTTACGTCTGGTTAGGAATTTCTGCTTCCTGTTATATAGTCTATGCCAAGAGCCCACCAGGGTGGCTTGTTTTTCCAACTAGAGCTGGGTTTAGTTGAATCAGATACTTCTGTTTCTATGCAGTTATTGAAGTGGTTGTACAGGGCATTCATGTATATTTCTGCATAGGCCTCTGTATTTTTGGAGTTTTGCTACTTAATAGAAGATAATTTGTATGGAAAAGTTCTATAGGGTTTTAGTGCTTGGTTTGGTTCTACCTTTACATTTACTTCAAAGGAGACTGATTTATGATCTGATCTTACCGATGAGGAAATTACACTGGGGGGGGGGGGGTACAAAGCTCTCCGTGTTTGTGAATATTATTTCAAGAATACTTGAACCCCTAGTGGGAGTGCAGACCAGCTGTTCCAGAGCATTTGCAGTGACAAAGTCCAGGAATCACTGATCCTACCTGTTAGTGGTTGTGTATGTTTCCCAGTTTATGGAGGGTAGCTAAAATTGCCCATGAGTAGTGTGTTGTGCTGTCTGATAAATGACTCTAGTAAGTTCAGGGGGTAGTTTTCATGGTTCATGGTTGGAGACCTGTAGCTGGCGATGATATGGTGAGGAATTTTGCCTATGGACATGGAGTAGCTCAGGCAAGTCATCCTGCCTGACCGGTCTAGAGGTGTGATTGTCTTTATGTAACTGGAAACATCTCCTCCTTTCATTTTATTCCTTTTCAGAGGGTGGTCTGAATGTGTGATAGGCATTGTAGCTTTGCCATTCTGGGGTGCTTTTCACAGCCTTGAACCACATCTCTGTAACTGCACTGATGTCAACATTCTCAAGGGCAGGAAAGCTTCCAGGGAGTGCAGTTTCTTAAGACTCCTAGCACTAAGCAGTAGTAACTTCAGCTTGGAATTAGAAGAATTTGTTACATTGGTAGGCCTGTTGGTTTGGCACTGCTTACAAAAGGCACTGTGGGGCTAGTTAATGCCTAGCACAGTATTCAAAAGCCTAGTGTCAACAAGTGCATACAATCTCTGGGAAATCAGTGTGGTCTGTCAAGCATGTTGCCCATGGCTGACAAATACCAGGTCTTCTTAGAATGACACCAGTAGCTAAGCCAATTATTGAAGTCAATTTATTTCACTTTGTATTCTGGTATTATTCTTGGTGAGGGTTGAATGCTGCTCAATGCAAGGCTCAACCTGCAACACGTATTCAGTGGAGCTATCATGACTGTCTTCATATAGTCCATGGAGGTATGTCTCATGCCATTCACACTCACATGGGCTATGGCTGAGTCATACTGGTACTTGTGGTTAAGTGACCTGAATGGCTGCATGATCTGATGAGTCCTGGCTCATGACAGGCAACTGACTGTAACCCTCTCTTTATCCAACCTGGTGGTGGTGGTGGTGGGGGTCTCTGCATCTCAAGATGAAGTTCTCTATCACTAAGATGTTTGAATGTGTGTTGTTTCACTTTAGGGGCTTACTTGTGGAGACACTGTGATATGTATTTTTATGTGTACTGGCTGCTGTTGACTTGGTATTGTTTGCATTTGGTTTCTGAAGGCAGCATACAGGAGGCTTTGGAAAGTTACTTGTGAGTATCTCTGCATATATGAGCTTATGCGTTGCGGTCTTATTTAGTGAAGGAAATGATCTGCATGTGCTGTCAGCCTGTATGTCATTTGATTTGTCAGTATGCAGGATTCGTGTCTCAGTTTTCGTAGTGTAACTACGTCTCTCACACACTATGTTTGTTTGTTTCAGGGTTAAATGGTTGTCAATAAACATGACAATTGTTACATTGCTTCAGGATGCCCGTGTCCACCAAGATGGCCACAGAGATAGCAGGAAAGTGCCCATCCATGGTTTAGGTTTTTTGCTGCGGGTTTAACAAGGGAGAAGATTGGGGAGATGTAACTGGACTGGGAGACACCACATGGACACTCAAAGCGAACTGCTGATATACAACAAGGTGATGCTGCTCTGTGTGCAGCTCAGATGTCCTGGAGCAGCAGGGGGACCAGAGAAGGTTACAGGGATAGTTATTCTAAGGGAAATTTTAACTGAAAATCATTTTTCCATCTATACAGGGCACTGCTAACCACTACTGTCAGAAAGCACCCTAACGCAAACACTGGCCTTATAGACAATCAGAAAAAACAAGCTTTGCAATAGCAAGGCCTACAGACAAATCAGGAAAACACACAATAAGCTTTTATCAAGTAGAGCTATAGCACACTTCTGTCACAAGGATGCAGCTGGAAAACCCTCAATGTAAAAATGCTGGTTTTAGAGCTCACGTGAAAGGAAACCACACAATCTAGATACTACAGTTCTGTAAAATTAGCCGACACAATGTGATGAAGACCACCTCCCAAATTTCTACCAAATATAGGGCATAAAATACAATGGCTTAGAGGTCAAGGTCTCTGCCTTATAGATCCGAGATTTAGTTGTACTACTGGGCCATGGTCAGTAAGGAGTTTGTATGTTTTCCCTGGAACTGAGAACATTTTCTTTTGCTATTCTGACTTCTCCCCACCAGTATGATGATTACCTGGCTACAAAAAACTGGTGATGCATATTGCATTTCAGTTACAGATGAAAAAGGGTCTGGGACATGTCAGTTAACAAATGAATAAATTAAATTAAATAAAAAATATAACCAATATCATATATTCAGTTAACCAGAATATATTTACAAACAGCAAATTGATTTTACCCTAAGTTTTCATGATAACACCTCATAAAATGCCAATTAAACTTTTTTAGGTTGTATAATGTTGAAGTTAGTAATGCAGACATCTAACCATAAATAGAGATTGCATGTGTATATAGCTACAAAAAGACTACACATAGAGTAATATATGCAGCTTTAATGAAGTTGTGGCATACTTTTAAAATAAAGTAATTTATAACCACATTTCATGAAAAAAACAAAGATGTACAGATAAAAAGCAACAGATGCAAATTAGCAAATGCAACCTTAAGGGTTTGCCAGTAATTTAAAATGTCAACATTATAGTACTCCACCTAAAAAATACAGAAAAGTTCCAGCATCCCAAGTATGTTTTTCAGTTGTTGCTTAATTATAAAGGTCATATTTAGACCTCTCCAATGTATAAAAAAGAAAATTAGTCGATGTGCCATGCAAAGTTTAGCCAGGGCATTATTCTCATTAGCCCCTAAAATTCTGTAGAGATGGTCAATATTATGCATATGGGAAGTCCTATATCCTTGGTCAATATTATCCATGTGAGAAATCCTATATCCTTGGTCAATATTATCCATGTAGGAAGTCCTATATCCTTGATCAATATTATCAATGTAGGAAGTCCTATATCTGTAGTCAATATTATCCATGTAGGAAGTCCTATATCCTTGGCCAATATTATCCATGTAGGAAGTCTGATATCCTTGGTCAATATTATACATGTGGGAAGTCCTATACCCTTGGTCAATATTATCAGTGTAGGAAGTCCTATATCCTTGGTCAATATTATCCATGTGAGAAGTTCTATATCCTTGGTCAATATTATCCATGTAGGAAGTCCTATATCCTTGGTCAATATTATCAGTGTAGGCAGTCCTGTATCCTTGGTCAATATTATCCATGTGGGAAGTCCTATATCCTTAAGTTGCCATGGATGATACATATATCTTATAGACAGAAAAAGGGAACTATATACACTAGCAAAGGTCAGTGTAACAATAGAAGAGAAAATATGCACTGATAGAAGCTGTAGTTAAAAAGAGTGGTAGCCTCTCCCAAAGGATTATGGAATAATATGGATGTGGGGGGGGTGAAATTTCAGCTGAGTTTATCAGCCAGGAGGTTTGTTATTTCTTCTGGCTGAGTAGAAGTAGTACCATCTACAGCCAACTCAGCACATTGTTAAGTGTTTTCCTTAAGATTTTCATAACTAAAAAATGTGTTGTGGATATCCTTTGCTTGAGAGGCTATTTCAGTCTCATATTTAGTGTTTGAAGACTTAACTAGTTCTCTGATTTGCCTGTTGAGGCTATTGAGGGATTTATTTCTCTGTTGTGTATCCTCCTACTTATGTCTGGTCAGGAATTTCTGCTTCCTGTTATATAGTCTATGCCAGGAGCCCACCAGGGTGGGGGGATGTGCTCTGTAAAGCCTCTATACAAAAGGTTATATATGTGTGTGTCTGTGTGTCTTTCTCTCTCTCTCTCTCTCTATATATATATATATATATATATATATATATATATATATATATATATATGGAAGTGTGTATATGTATATATATATGTATATATATATATATATATATATATATATATATATATATATATATATATATATGGTTACACTTCATAATCTCGAATTACTGAAATCCCGAATTTCAGTAACCCGAGACCATGAAGCCGAAAACCAGAATGCCGAAAGAGCAAATCTGAATATCTCGAATCTGCGCTTATGCATTTCTGGTACATTGCGTGTAGTGTTATGGTGCCTGAAATTGCAGGTGAGTGAGTGTTTTTGTTTTTGTGTGTTTTTGTACGTTGTATGTGTGGGTAAGGGTAGGGAGGTGTAAGTGTGAGTGGTGGATTTGTTGGTGTTTGTGTATTTGTGTGTGAGTGAATGGAGGGTGCCGTGGTGTGAGGTTTTTTTTTTTAATGTTATGTGCGATCTCGGAGTTGGTATATATAAGTAGGGGGGTGGGGGCAAGCCAACCTGCTTATATGTAGTTTAGGGTTGTGTGGCTTGTGTACTGTGAGTGGAATGGTGTATGTGTGTTTTGTGGCATATGGTGTATGTTTGTTCGTGATTGTGTGGTTCATGATTGTGGGTTTCAAGTATTGTGAATGGTTCAACTTTATAGTCTCGGGTTACTGAAATTCGGGATTTCAGTAATTCAAAGCATATATATATATATATATATATATATATATATATATATATGTATGTATATATATATATAGAGAGAGAGAGACATATGTATATATAGATATAGATATAGATATACATCTATATATTTTTAACATGTATATCCATAGCTAGCAGGGTTTGGCTTTATTGGCCTGAATGTAACCATAAAGACTTAAAAAGTAAAAAAAAAAAAAAAGTTATGGACATTCAGAAGCCATGTAACTGAAACACTGAATATCCTTAAGGGACAGATACTATGAAAGCTGAGGTTGAAGCTGCTTTGTTTGACTTTTATTGCACTCATATCATTCCCAATGCATTATACACCTATTTATCTGTTGAGTTCCTGCTGATTCCAGTTTTCCATGGACTCCCAAAAATGCATAAGAATGCATTACAGCCACCATTTAGACCTATTATCTCAGGAAGTGGTTGGCTCACAGAGCCCTTTTCTATATTTATTGAAAAGAACCTGAGATCTTTATTGGAGAGACAGGAACAGGTCTTGAGAGACAGCAAACAGTTTCTCGAAGACTTATACAAATATAGTGCAAATGGGAAGTTGAGAGATGGCTTTTTGTTAGTAACAATGGTTGCTGTATCATTATTCGCTGCCATCCCTCATTCTTTGGGAATTTCCATGGTACATGAATTCCTTGTTAAACACAGTGAGTACACTCCAAGTAAAATTGATCTTATTTGCATGTTACTGGAATTTGCGTTAGAAAAGAATGTATTTCTTTTTGAAGGACATCTGTTTCTACAGAAGGTTGGCGTAGCTATGTGCACATCTTGTGCCAATAGCTACGCCAACATAGTCATGGCTGAGTGGGAGAACAACTCCCTGTTAAGTTTGGATAAATATGCCCCACTTGTGAGCTTCTACAGGAGATTTGTAGATGACTTGTTTTTTTGTGTGGGGGGACTGAAGAATAGCTTATTCTGGTCATTAGCTATTTGGAGTCCACCACCTCTTTTTTAAAAATGTACATACAAGTTCTCTACTAGTGAAATAGATTTCCTGGATGGGTAAGTCAGTACTGACAAAATCAAGAGCCTCCAGACTAAATTATATAGAAAATCTTGTAGGAGGAATGCCATTTTGCATAGGGACAACATGCACCCTGGCCATATATTTCGGAATGTCATCAAGGGTCAAACAATGAGAGCGTCAAGCCTTAATAATGGTGATGAAATTTTCAGGCAAGATGTCTAGATGCTTAAAAATGAGATTCATGAAAGGGGCTATACAGCATGCGAGGTTGAAATGAGCATTGGTATGGGAGTTACACAAAGGGTAAATAAGGCAAAGCCATATTTTTCAAACCAAGTCTTTGAAGCAAAGTCTCCCCAGACCATAGTGTGCCTGTGTCTTAATTTTATACTAGTCACATGACTGGCATAATGAACATTATCAAATCGAATTGGTCTCTACTGAGCTTCGACAATGATATGTCAAACGTTGTTGGTCACATGACTGGCATAATGAACATTATTAAATCGAATTGGTCTGAACATTATTAAATCGAATTGGTATCTGCTGAGCTTATACAATGATATTTCAAACGTTGTTGGTCACACACCAAATTTTGCTTTTAAGAATAAGAAATCTCTTAAAAGCAGCTTTGCTATAGAAATGCAAAAGAAAAATATAAGACACTAGGTGGTGGTTGGGCAGGTACTAAACAATGCCTTACATGCAATTTCTGTGCATTTATTAATACATCAGCATGTTTTATTCATCTATTTACTCAGTTTGAGTATAAATTTGAAGTTAATGCTAACTGTCGAACCAAGAATTTGATTTATCTGGCGACATGCACAGTTTGCCACTGTTTCTATGTAGGAAAAAGTAACAGGTCACTGACGGAATGAGTCAGGGAGCATATGTACTGTATTAGGAATGGAGACACTAAAACTGCACTAGCCAGACACTGCATGCAGAATGAAAATGAACATGGCTTTAGAGTTCAAGTTGTTGAAATTATTTCTGAAAATATATGTGGAAGTGATGTGAAAAATTTCACTGAAAGCATAGAATTGCATTGGA
>NC_056741.1:37399061-37431561 GCF_019279795.1 Protopterus annectens
AAGTTTTATCGAGTTGCCAGCCCATAACCTAGCCTTCCTCAGAAGGCACCACACATGCACACACTCACACCTAGGGCCAATTTAGAGTATCCAGTCCACCTGCAGCATGTCTTTGGGGTGTGGGAGAAAACCAGAGAACCCAGAGGAAATGCACATGACCACAGGGAGGACGTGAAGATTTCACACAGAAGACACCTCAGCTGAAAATTGAAATGGACAACCTCTTGCTGTGAGGTGGCAATCCTAATTGCTGCATCACCGTGGTCACCCCAGAAAATATATTAGAGTAAGAGAGGAAGAAAGAAATGCAATCTTGATAGAATCAGGAGTGATGCAGATGTTCTGGGACTGTGGGTGGCACAAGTTTGGAAGCACAGATGATGTTGAGACACATATTTCTAACGGAAGCAGAGCATCCTTGGAATTTCATACGTGGGAATAAAGAAAGAGGCCAGCATTTATAAAGAGAGAGAAATAAACATTATCAGACTGCTGACTACTGAAGTTAAAGGCATCAGCACTCAAAACTGGAAGGGGGGACAGAAAAAGATAAGGGGGAAAAAGGGTCACTGGGGTGGAGAGAAGATAGCAGAAACTGACTAGAATGAAGGAGGGAGAAGGAAAAACAAAAGATAAGGGAAAGAAAATAGATTAATTCAAGAGTGGAAGTCATGCCAGGAGGAAGAGAGAGGTTGAACACAAACCAAGACAGGACACTAGGGATAGAGTAGTAAATAAAACAGACAGCAGCTGGTGAGCTATGGTGCACCACGCATCAGGATTGCACATTAATATTCTGTATGGCTTTAACTCAAACTGGCAAATGCAATTACCAGTTTTGGGCTGTGTCTGGTGCAAAAGATAATATGGACTGTAGTTGGCCAGCTGCTGATGCTGATAAAGTGCACTGCACATGAGGACTGAACTACAGTGGTGCTATGGAAATGTGTTTTGTACAATAAAGTTTGGCTACAAAATAAATCTCCAGTCAATGAATTGTCAAAGAACATACTGTTTAGAATTAACAGAGGACAGAAATACATATTGAAACATTTAATGAAAGATGGATTGTTTGCAATAAAAAACAAAAAAAAAACAGCCCTGCCTCTGCCACTGAAGCCAGGACCACTTGGGCTTAATGGCATTTGCTTGGTCTTGCTAATATTACGTATACTAGTACAACTTGCTGTGTCCATTTGATTTGTCACCCTGATGAAATTGCACTTTTCTGATGGCAGAAGAGAATGCCAGACTAGTTATAGTTTTATGCTTTCCTGCTGAAGTGTAATTCTAGTGTGCCACTGTTGGTTTACTCTATTGAACTTTCTTGCCTTTTTCCATTGCTGCAAATAAAGTATTTTGCATAGTTTAGTCAATTGCCACACTCAGTTACACCTCTGCAGTATACATTGCACAGATGCAGGCACCCTGACCTTGTATCTGTACGTACAGATACAACTTCTGCCATACCTTGTTTAGTCAGCATTACTAGTCTACCTTATAACCACAGCTGCCTGCAGCTGCAGGGTGCACTTGAATTACTGTAGAGTCCAACAAGCAGCCCACAGCTGCTCTACACTGCTAAGTTCACAGTTGCCATCTTAGACAACAGTCACCCATTGTTTGCACAGGCAGGCACAAGCCAGAAATAAAGAGCAAAGATTAGATTTATGAATACTTTTACAGTGTTTTCCATCTCATTTAACTACATAGAATTTTGAGTCACTGTATCCCTCCATAAGCTAACTCTCTTAATTATATCCCACCATAAACTAGCGCAAATAGCTAGAGTTGGAGCATGGTCTACTGGGGCCTTGTCAAAGCACCAGACAGCATGTCCCCATCAGCTCCCTTATTGCTACCACCTCACCCACATTCCCACCCTGGGCTAATAAATACTGTACTAACTGACAAAGTATTTAGAAAGCACATGCATGGATAACACTACACACTCCCGACATCTTAGCTGCCACAGAAACCTGGCTCCACCAGGAAACAAGAAATTGCCCCACCAGGCTGTAACATTCAGATTAGACAGGCCTATCAAAAAAACTGGTGGTGCTGCCATTTTCTGCAAAAAACAGACAATGGATCCCCCCCCCCACACACACACAGACACACTGCCAACTTTCTCCAACTCAGAAATATTGCTAACCATGCTACAAGTGAACACAAACACACACAAACCGCTATAACAATGTTAAAACACTGGACGATATTCTCTGCTGGTCTTTCAGAACTCTCATGAATCTATAATCTATAATATTGGGTAATATTGATATAGATCAATATACGTCTGTACACGTTTACCCAGCTTATAACCATATCGGCTTATTATAACAAAGTCACAGTCAGTCAACCCTTGACTGGATCCTAGCATGCTCTACAAATAAAATATTCCATGGAATGCTATACAACAGCCTGCAAGATCACTTGACAATCTATTGGATGGGAAATAGGAAATTCACCCCGGGATCACTTCTGTAGTTCTGCTTCACAGGGTCACAGGAAAATAATTTTCTTGGGTGGCGAAAGCCAGGGTACCTTTTTGGCTAGGCTTGTATAGGCCCTCGGGCCAACAGCCTAGTACCTACCTATGAACCTATGAACCTACACCATAAGGCACCAAAGCAAGCACATAACTGCAGCCTGGTAAGAAAACCTAGTCCTTTTCATGGAGACACTACATTACCTTAAATGGGAGTCATTAAAAAACTTTATTCATGTGATGTTGTTTTTAAGTACCATAAAATCTTCCTTTTTGTGTTCTAAACAAACTAGCCCAACTACCCCATGGTTATCATTAGCAACTCATGAAACAAAGCACGGAAGAACTGGACAAAAAAAAAAGACCACTCCTACTTTACTAGCATATAGACAAGAAACATTTTAAAGATAAGAAAGCTACTACTCAACCAATCAAAGCACTCAACACTTTTCCGGGCCTCAGTCAATAAACCTGTTAAATCAAAGACAAGGTACACAGCCAACACCAAACAAAAATGATACCACATGACGAACAAATTTAATACCCACTTTACACAGTACAAATATTAACCAACCAGGTGAATAATCAACCTCTCAGTGTCCCTCAACATTTTTCCTTCTAACTAGTTCCCACAGATGTCAAAATACTGCAAAATAAATAAATAAATAAATAAATAGATAAAGCTTACTGAAACTGCCTCTCACAATCTAACCTGTGATATAAATAGCAGCTGAGTCTATTTTATATACATTTTCCGTTCTGATAAATTGATCCATATCTGAATAAAATACCCTTGCCATATATATGTGTGTGTGTGTGTGTGGGGGGGGGGGGGCGGAGAAGACATTGTGCATTATTCTACTGTCTTCTTCTTCTTCTTTCAGCTGCTCCCATTAGGGGTCACCACAGCAGATCAACTGTTTCCATTTCTTCCTGTCCTCTGCATCTTGCTCTGTCACACCAACCACCTGCATGTCCTCTCTCACCACATCCATAAACCTTATCTTAGGCCTCCCTCTTTTCCTGTTACCTGGCAGCTTCATCCTTAGCTTCTTTTTCCCAATATACTCTGCATCCCTGGTCAGCACATGTCCAAACCAACGTAATCTTGCCTCTCTGGCTTTGTCTCTAAACCTTCCAACCTGGGCTGACCCTCTAATATACTTATTCCTAATCCTGTCCATCCTCGTCACATCCAGTGCAAATCTTAACATCTTCAACTCTGCCACGTTAAGCTCTGACTGCTGCCTTTTTGTCAATGCCACTGTCTCCAACCCATATAACATAGCTGGTCTCACTACCCTCTTGTAGACCTTCCCTTTCACTCACTGGTACTCGTCTGTCACAAATCACTCCTGACACTCTTCTCCACCCAGTCCATCCTGCCTGTACTCTCTTCTTCACCTCTGTTCCACACTCACCATTACTCTGAGCTGTTGATCCCAAGTACTTAAACTCATCCACCTTCGCCACCTCTACTCCCTGCATCCTCACCATTCCTCTATCCTCCCTCTCATCCACACACATATATTCTGTCTTAGTCCTGCTGACCTTCATTCCTCTTCTCTCTAGAACATATCTCCACCTCTCCAGGGTCTCCTCCACCTGTTCCCTACTCTCACTACAGATCACAATGTCATCTGCAAACATCATAGTCCACGGGGACTCCTGTCTGATCTTGTCTGTCAACCTGTCCATCACCATACTGTACAAGGTTGGAATCAATGCAGATCTTTCATATATACCTACATACAAATATTTCAAGCATGGCATCAATGCCCTTCTAGCCTGTCAATACACTAAAACACTTGTTCCCAAAATAAGTGTCCAGGCTGTCCTTATAACTATCTAAACCAGCATTTGCTTTAATGTAATTTAGTAATTTTTCCATGCATAAGCTGATCTCTCAGAGAACCAGTTAGTATACTTTTCATTCCTATAGAATCTATTTTTTTTAATTTCTCCAAGTCTTTTTGGTGAGTAATACCCTTGATGGGAATGGACCCCATTCCTAAGTCAAAACATGGTTAAAGTTCATGAAATTAGTATTGTTTCAATCTTTGATGTTAAATAAAAATCAAGGGAAAGGAGCGGGAACGGGAATCAAACCACTGAAAACTGAACCAATAAAGATTTATTGCGAGCACTTTCGTCCAAAACTATATACTTTGAACTTCTTCAGACAATAATTACACAGGTACTTATCCCCATTACACACATGACTAAAAATCTGTGACATCATCCTCTTAAAGCTATAAATCTAACCTACACAGCAAGTAAGGGGATGATGTCACAGATTTTTATCCGTGTTAGTAATGGGGGGGGGTATTTAAAATCTGTAAGCACCTGGTAATTATTGTCTGAAGAAGTTCAAAGTATATAGTTTTGGATGGATGTGCTCATAACGAATCTTTGTTGGTTCAGTTTTCAGGGTTTGATTTCCATTCTCTCGCCTCACCCTCAATTTTTGTTTTTCATAGTTTTTACTGTTTTTAATCTTTGATGTTAGCCATAATGTGCCCAGTAGTCAAAAGTCAAAGTAAAAGTAAACTTCATTGTCATTCAGAAATCACTCAAGTGCAAAAACTGAATGAAATTCCGTGTCTCTGCACTCAGTGTGCAGACAACATATAGACTATTTTCACAGACATTTACAAATGTAACACCTAGCTATTACATCACAGACATGCAGGTAGCCAGACTAATATTACACATAATTAGAAACACATTTTAACACTTTTTGAACTGAAAACTTACTTGCATGAGACTTTAACATTGCACAGGTACTTCGTTAAGACATTGCATTGATTCTTGTACAGAAAGAGATATTTGAGTATTGCACTGTGAGCATTAGAGTATTGTACTATGGACCTTAGAGTATTGCACTATGGTTAATTTATGAATTTGCATGTATTGCATTGAAAGGAGAGATATTTTACCACATTGCTACTGCTCTAGATGGCCTATAATTTACAGTCATGGTGAATATTGCACTAATTAGGTTAGACT
Source organism: Protopterus annectens (assembly GCF_019279795.1). Classification (NCBI taxonomy): domain Eukaryota; kingdom Metazoa; phylum Chordata; order Ceratodontiformes; family Protopteridae; genus Protopterus; species Protopterus annectens. The sequence continues at coordinate 37,404,559 of NC_056741.1, forward strand.
GGTAACCAGGCTCTTGCTCAGTTTGAGAGAGTTCCTACTGACCCAGTTGGACATCATGGAGTGTAGTGGTTATTAGAGTTCAGCAGCCTGATGACATTAGGGAAGAAGCTGTTCTGGGGTCTCGTAGTTCTGCAACGTATGCTTCGGAAGTGCTTTCCAGATGATAGATGCAGGAACAGTCTGTAAGCAGAATGAGTGCAGTCTTTAATTATTCCTCTGGCCCTGCTGAGGCATCTGGATAAGTACAAGTCATGGAGAGATGGTAAGGTGGTCTTAATGATCCTCTCGGCTGCCTTCATCAATCTCTGGAGGGATTTGTGCTTGAAGCAGAGCAGCTTCCATACCATACTGTGAGGCTGTTCGTCAGGATGCTTTCTATCGTACCTCTGTAAAAGGTAGTGAGAACTGTTAATGGGAGATTCTCTGTCCTCAGCCTTCTTAAAAAGTGCAGCCTCTGGTGCACTTTCTTGACTTTGGCATTTGTATTGGTGTTCCAAGACACATCCTCATCGATGTCACTCCCAGAAACTTTATGCTTCTCACTCTTTCAACTATTTCTCCATTGATGGTGAGGGGAGAATGCTCGTTGCGATTTTTTCTGTAGTCCACAATTATCTCTTTTGTCTTGTTCACATTTATTGCTAAGTTGTTATTTCCACACCAGATAATCAGTTGTTCCACCTCATCTCTATACGCTGCTTCATCGTCATTACTGATGAGGCCCACCACCGTTGTGTCATCAGAAAACTTAATGATGTGATTTGTATTGAACCTGGCTGTACAATCATGTGGTGATCAGCAAGGGACTTAGTACACATCCTTGTGGAACTCCAGTGTTAAGAGTGATGCTATCTGAGGAGTTATTTCTTATGCACACTTTCTGAGGTCTGTTTGTGAGAAAGTCAAGAACCCAGTTACAAAGTGGAATGTTGACGCCTAGTTGGAGTAGCTTCATTACCAGATGAAGAGGGATGACCGTGTAAAAAGCAGAGCTGAAGTCAATGAATAGTACACTCGTGTAGGTGTTTTTATTCTCAAGGTGTTCCAGCAATAGATGGAGTGCTAGAGAGATGGCATCTGCCATAGAGCAGTTTGCTTGGTAAGCAAACTGCAGAGGGTCAAGATAAGCAGGCAGCCCAGATGTTATGGCGTCCTTAACCAGCCTTTCAAAACACTTCACCACTAATGTCTCATTCATCAGTAATGACTCCTTCTGCAATTTGTATAGAGTTACATGTATCTGCAACATACCTAAGTTGTGTATTTCGGCTTTTCACGGTTAGGGGTCACCACAGCGGAATTCCGGTCCGCTAATGATTGGCAATAGATTATTACATGCCGAGTTGCCGGCCCTGATGCACAACCTTCAACGAAGGTACGCCCATTCATGCATGTCTCCACACAGAAGATGCTCTAGCTGAGAATCAAACAGGACAAAGTCTTACTGTGGGGCGACAATGCTACCGCAGCCCCATCTGTAACATACCTAAGTACAATTGTAAATTCTTTTTCTAAGACCTGTTGCTCCTACTACTATTGGAACTGTCTTGGTAATCTTCTTCCACATTGCCCTCAGTTCTGCCTGTAAATCCTGGTATTTTATGACATTGTGTTTCTTGGTACATAAGACACTTTAGTCACTGGGTATAGCAATTTTAGTGACCAATGCTACGTTTGTCTTCTTTTCATGGATGACTGTATCTGTTTTTCTCACATCTATTTTTGAACTGTTGGTAGTGGGTGATTCCCATGTGATATAAACTTCATCATTTCCTATAATGCTTTGTGGATCATGTTTCCAGTGTTTTTCAGCTACTTCAGTATTATAATGTTTGCACAATTCACAATGCAACATTCTTGCCACATTATTATGCCTTCAGTATACAGTCCTTCTGCCATTAGTGTATCACACCCAGCAACAAGATGTGTGATTGTTTTGAATTCTGTTTTACAAAACCTGCATTTGTCTGTTTCTTCCACATGTTCAATGGATTTTGTAAACCAATGTGTACATGGTCCACTATCTTATGCTGCTAATATAAACCTTTCACCTTTTGGTTTAAATTCCTGCATTCAATCCTGATCAAGATGAAGCTGTTCCAAGATTTTTCTGTACTTGGCAACTATATTTATGCATTTTCACAGTTCTTGCCTTCTCATTTGATCCTTCACCTTATATTCTTTCTTTTGTTTTTTGTTTTTTTTTGTTTGTTTTTTTTTTTTGGCACATTCTGTTGCTGCCTGATTTTTATCTACTTCTGGTTTGATTTAGATTCCCACATAGAAGTGCCCTGGTATCATACCGCCCGACGTTAGTTCCCAGTGCCTCTATCAAGTACAGCCACTGGAGTGATCCCTGGGGTGAACTTTCTACTTCCCATCCACTCATCAAGATTTCTCTTGAAGAGGACCAGTGAAGTGCTCTGCTTGACATGTATGGGAAGTCTATTGCAGAGCACGGGCAGTCTCTGGGTTATGAACCTGTCCCTCCAACATGTTCTGTTGATTGTGGTAATGAGGTTGAGATGTCTGGAGTGTGTGGTGTGGAGGGATTGGGATTTCTTTAGGTGTAGCATTTCTAACAGAGCTGGGTCAGACATGGCTTTGTTATTCAAGCAGAGATTGCCTCTTAGTAGGCGATATGAGACAGAGAATAGCTGGAGTTTTTTGAGTCTGTCCATGTAGGACTTGTGTTTAAGGCCAAGGATCCTCTTCATGAGGTACTTTTGTGGCCTTTCCAGCTGTTGCATGTGTCTAGTGAGGTACATGCCAAATGGGGCATTATACTCGATGAATTGCCTAATGAAGAAAGAGTAGAGAGAGATGATGACCTCTTTCTTCCTGGATGCAAAACCCTTGGTAATGAGATGTGTCAGAGAGAAGGACTTTCTGACCACAGTGGCAATATGGGGGTCGAAGGAGAGGTTTCTGTCAACCTTGTCCCCAGATCTCTTATAATGCCTTTAGTGTTCAGTGGGCTCCCATCGATATGGTAATTAGTGGGAACTGAGTTTTTCCCAAAGGGGATAACGACACATTTTTTGACATTAAGCTTAAGGTCATGGTTTTGACACCAGTCATTGGTCTCAGTGAGGCCTTTCTGTAGGATGTCTACATCACTTGGGGAGTTAATAATGGCTCCCAGATCACAGTCATCTGTGAACTTTGTCAGCCAGAGTCCCTCTGTGTTGGCCTGAATTTCTGAGAAGTAGATGCCAAACAGGAGAGGACCCAGGACCGATCCCTGTGGGACTCCACTTGTGACTGATCAGCAGTCAGACGTGGAGTCCACTACTTTCACACTGTGTGTTTTATCTGTGAGCCAATTTGCAACCCACCTAGTGATATAGGGGTTGATGCCTAATTTTTTGAGTTTATCAATAATTCCTGAGTGGGGAATAGTATCAAAGGCCTTGGCTAGATCAAGGTAGGCTGTATGAACTGCCTTTCCCTCATCCACAGCTCTGGTGACTGATTCAAAGAATTCAACCAGGCTGAGCAGGCATGATCTACCGTTCACAAAACCAAATTGCGTGGGATCTAGAGTTTGAAGATTCTCTATATCTTTGTTAGTTAGGTCCATGATGATGCGCTCCATAGCCTTACATATCAGACTCATCAGGCTAATGTGGCAATAATTCCCAGGGTCTGTAGTCACTCCCCCTTTATGGAGAGGGTTGACTGTAGAAGTGTGCCATTCAGTGGGCAGGGTGCCAAAGCCTGAGATGAGGCTGTGACTGAACAGGGCACACAGATGTGGTGACAGTTCACTTTGTAGTTCATGTAGAACACATCCAGGGATATTGTAAAAAATATAGAGTGCCACTGGTATCAGACAAACTAAAAAAAGTATATGCTGCAGCAAAAAAAGTTGTCAATTTTTTAAAAACTGTAAAAACTTGAAGCAGCAACTTTGTTACAAGCAGAACAGATGCAAGGAACATCTTGTATCACAACACAGTGGAACTCATGCATGTAGAGCTTGCAAAGCCTGCCCTAGTATTTGGCCAGTTTGTATGGTGATTGGTGTATGGTGTATGGTGATGCATCCCATTTCTAAGGAGCCTATAGAACTCTCATTCTATGCAGAAACATGGTATATATGGCTATGTGAATGTTTCTATGTTGGAAAAACTAATCGTATGTTGAAGGAGAGGGTACTGAAACATCTTAATGATATACGTAATAAGAAACTGACTAATGCCCTGGTGACGCATGTCTTAAAAGCAGGAGACAACCATAGTTTTAAATTCTTAGTGCTACAAAAAATCTTAGAAAATGTAAGAGAAGGTGATGTGAGTAGTGAAACAGAATGTGTGGAACTCAGGAGGATAACTGATTTTAAAGCATATGCCCCTCTAGGTCTGAACAGTGCCGTCTCTTTAAAACTTGTTCTTAGGAAAAGGAATTTGCTAGTGAATTATGTGTGTGATTTTATTGTATTTTGAAAATATATATCAATAAAAATTTATTATGGAAAAAAAAAGGGAAAGGAATTTGCCTCATTAACTAAATTGGTATAATTGGCTGTAGTAATGTATAAATGCATCTTGATTAATTATCTTTGTATTAAGGTCTGAGGAAGCAGGCAACTGCCAAAGCGCTTACCTATACTGTTTGTTTGTGGACTATTAAAGAATTTAAAGTGTTTTACCTTACTCTCAGCAATTGACAACTTTTTTTGCTGCAACATATTGTTGGGTCCCATGAAAGCTGTATTCTTCGCCTTGGACAATGCAGCTTTAACCTGTGCTGCAGTAATGCTGGGTGCCTGGCATTCCTCCAGTATTGTGATTGGTCCTTTGTGGGGGGGGGGGTGAGAGGGGTAAAGTTGGCACTGAATCTGTCGGCCAGTATGTTTTTACAGTTTTTTACATATATTTTTAGTTCACTATTTATATGATTGATTGTTTATATAGTGTTTAGTGTATGCCTTTAACTTTTATTTATTCAATCAAGATGCTGTTACCTGATTGGATATGACCTAGATGTATCATTATTTAAACAAGAGCAGCAGTTACTGTAGTATGTCTGAGGAAGCAGAGAGGACTCTGTGAAAGCGCTCACATGTTTTATATTTTACTATTTTGTTTTAAAGTGTTGTTTTGCCGTGTGTATTCCAATGACTTGTTGGCTTTTTTGGAATATTATACTTTTATCGTTGGTTACTTTATCCAGATTCAGGTGATCTGTGTTTGAAAGTTGGCACTGAATCTGTCGGCCAGTATGTTGGCAATATCTGTTGTCCCAGTATAGGAGGTACCATTGTGCAGTAACTCAGAGCAAGCCTGGGTATTGCCATGGAGATTCTTGATATAACTATAGAAGGCTTTGTGGTTGTTTTTAGTGTCTGCCTCAATTCTGCTTTCATAGCTGGCTTTAGAGGTTTTGATGAGGATCTCAACTTTTTGTTGAAGCTAATAAGGGAGTTTTTCCAGTCTTGGGACTTCACCTTTTTCTGCAACAGTTTCTTCCTTCTATTGTAGAGTTTATTAATGGCAGGGACCATGAGATTGGCTTCTTTTTTTGGAGGAGAACATCTTGGTTCTGTTGGGTGTGACTAGTTCCATGCATTTATGTATGTGTTCATACAGTGCATTGGTGTATGATTTGGCAGTCATGCATCTATTTTCCATTGACATGGGTGCCGTGAAGTTAGCCACCTCTGTTTTTAGGAGCCCAAAGTCAGCTTTGGAGAACTTTTTCTTGGTGGGTACTTTTGCGGGGGGTGTGGGTGAGATGTGGATTTCCATGGCGTTTAATTTGTGGTCAGATCTAACCAGGGAGGAATTGACTATTAGTGTAGAGCAACAGTTGCCCATGTTAGTAATAACCAGGTCAAGGATGTTGCTTCTTCTAGTGGGGGTAAGAATGAGCTGGTCAAGGCATTGGAATTGATGAATTCCAGGAAGCATTGGGCCAGTGTATTGGTGCATGTGTAGTTTTCCCAGTTGATGGAGGGGTAGTTGAAGTCACCTAGTATGAGAGTGTTGGTTTGGACCCTTATAATTTCCAGGGTGCTTAGGAACATGGACTGAGAGTCTTAGGACATGGTTGGGGACCTATAGCAGGCTATGACCTGAATCACTATCTTACCCAATATTAGTTGTACCTGAAGTGTCTCAGATGCATTATGTTGCAATTATACATGTAATTGATTTCTAGGAGGCCCATACCTACTTCAAAACAGGGAATATATAGTCTTTGTATGCACTGCTTTTTATAAATAATTTTATGAACCTAAATAATCCTTCTTGTTTTCCTGCACAATCTATCCAACACCATTTGGGGCCAGTCAATCACTCCAAAACTGTAGACTAAGACAGGAACAGCACATTGTTTTATAGCTTGAACTTTGTTCCTAGGTGTCAGTGCTGTTTTTAGTATTAATTTAAGTCTTCTAAAATATCCCATTTTAATTATTGATCATCCATCAGTACCAAAATATTTATACACTCCTTCTTGATCAAGTTCTTCTATATCACATTCCTGTCCTAGACTGATGTTTTCTTGGTGCTGCAGCTTTCCTGCTATAAAGGTTGCTTTTGCGTGTTTATCAAGACCAAATGACATTCTTATATCGTCTGAAAAGGTTTTGACCACTTGCAGTTGTGCTTTCAGTTCCTCATCTGATGAACTGTACAATTTTAAATCAACTACAAAAAGAAGACAAGAAGTCTTTACACTTTGTTGTTTTTTGGGAGACAAATTGTAGCCATGACGTAATCTGTTAAGCAGACAGCTTAATGGGTTAAGGGCAAGACAATAGAGCAACGGTGACAGAGAGTCATCCTGAAATATCCCCCTCTGAATTTTTATCCCTGGAATAATAATTTGTCCTTTATCATGGCTTAACTGTAAAGTGGTCTGCCACTGTTTTATGGTTGCTGTAATGTAATTGATCTGTGTAGGGTGTATCTTATGCAGTTGTAAGCACTCTTATCCATAAACGTGGGATAATATCATATGCTTTATTTAGTCTTTCCATGCCCTACTTAGATACTTCCCCTTTTACAGTTCTCCATTATGACTTTATATAGCAACAAAGGATCCTTTGTTCCATATGACTTTCTTTTATTACCCTTTTGTTCTAGTGCCATGACTGAGTTTTCATCTAAATGACTGTAAACTCTGTCAGCATCAATTCCAATGCATAGTTTATATGTCATCAGAAGGCAAGTTATTGGTCTATAGTTGTTAGGATGGCTAGCAGGTTCACTCTTAAGTAGGAGTATTATTTTTTCTCTTGTTAACCAGGCTGGTGTTTATTCAGGTTTCTTGTATAAATAGTTCTTACTTGAGGCTAAATCTTCATGTAAAGATGTTAATACTTTTAGCCAGAAGTTAGGTACTGTATCTGGGCCTGGGGTTTTCCAGTTAGGAGCTTTTCTTAACTTTGTTTCAGTCTAACTGGCCATTACGTCATCCTATTTCATATCCTGCACATTTGAACTTCTTAGTCTTTCATTTACTTCTTCTATCCATTTAGCATCTTTGTTTTGTTCCACAGGATCTTCATAGATATTTCTCCAAAGTGTAGAAATAGCTGCCGATGCCATAGCATTCCCCATCTCTAGATTAGGATAGAGATGGAGAATGCTGCTGATGCCATAGCATTCCCCATCTCTATCCTAATCAATAGAACACTAACTGATGGAACTGTCCCCTCAATCTGGAAAATATCCCACGTTATCCCACTCCATAAAGGTGGAAGTTCAACAGAACTGTCCAACTACAGACCCATTGCCATTCTCTCACCACTAGCCAAATAAATGAAAAGTGCGTTCATAAGCAACTTATGGACTATCTCATTCAGAACAATCTGCTTGCCAACTCTCAGCATGGCTTTAGGCCACATCACAGCACCACCGCTGCCCTTCTTTCTTTTATAAATACCATATTCCAAAATAGGAACAACAATAGGCTACCTTCAGCCCTATTTCTAGACCTGTCGAAGGCCTTTGATATGGTCAACCACAAATTACTCATCCATTCCCTAAAATCCATCTCCCTAGATAACCATGCTATTCTGTGGTTCCTATCCTATCTGTATGGTAGACAACAGGCTGTATTATGGCAGGGCAAACTGTCCACCCTGCTACCTCTCACCCGTCACATCCCTCAGGGCTCTATTCTAGGTCCTCACCCTTGGTGTCCCTCAGGGCTCTATTCTAGGTCCTCACCCTTGGTGTCCCTCAGGGCTCTATTCTAGGTTCTCACCCTTGCTGTGCCTCAGGGCTCTAGTCTAGGTCCTCACCCTTGGTGTCCCTCAGGGCTCTAGTCTAGGTCCTCACCCTTGGTGTCCCTCAGGGCTCTAGTCTAGTTCCTCACCCTTGATGTCCTTCAGGGCTCTATTCTAGGTCCTCACCCTTGGTGTCCCTCAGGGCTCTATTCTAGGTCCTCATTCTTGGTGTCCCTCAGGGCTCTACTCTAGGTCCTCATCCTTGGTGTCCCTCAGGGCTCTATTCTAGGTCCTCACCCTTGGTGTTCCTCAAGGCTCTATTCTAGGTCCTCACCCTTGGTGTCCCTCAGGGCTCTATTCTAGGTCCTCTACTCTTTTCTATCTTCATCAACAATCTTCATACTGCCATCCCTGATGCAACCTGCATTCAATATGCAGACGATTCTACCCTTATCTGTACTGCCTCCTACCCTTTAGACCTGCAAACCTTAACACAAAACACATTTAACACAGCTGAATATTGGCTCTCTAATCACCATCTGTTGTTAAATCCCAACAAAACTAAACTGCTCCTCTTTACCCCCACCAGTAGATCCACCCCATTTTCCTTCCCCATAACATCCAGCAACGGTACCTCTATCTCTCCAGATGATCATACTAAGCTTTTAGGAGTAATAGTGGACAATAATCTCAAATTTGATCTGCATATCAGTAAAACTATAAACACCATTAATAAGAAGCTTGGCTCATTATATAGAAGCAAACCTTTTCTAACTCCATTAGCTAGGACTGCAATTGCCTGCTCGCACCTACTCTCTATCCTTCTATATGCCTCCCCCATACTCTCCAATTTGAGAAAAACTGTTAAGCTTTCTCACTGTTATAACCATATTGCCAGATTTGCCATAGTCTCAACATATAGGACACATCACTGTCAAAACCTCAGTCTTCTCGGGTGGCTAGAACTGCTAAGCCTACTTCTGTTCAATCAGCTTATTGTAGCACAGAAAATTCTGTAACACCATGAAAATACTCAAGCACTCAAAATATCATAAAGCCATACAGTAATTCAAGGCGACTACAATCATCCAATAAACTGATGGTGCAAACCCACAAAGCCATTGACTCCGCCGGCAACTCCCTGTTTCCCAACGTCATTGGTAAAACTTGGAATTCACTTCCACCTAACCTTACCCTCAAACCTTCTTTAAGTGTCTTCAAAAAAGGTCTCAAACAGTATTTTAAAGGGCAGTGGCTTTGTCCCTGTACTAACCCTGATTAATTACTACTTATTCAATTCCTTATTTAAATTAATATTGTACACATCTCTTGCTCATAACAGCTTGCTGCAACCTGTTGTTTTTGTATACTATTACACACTGTGTATATTGTGAGTACCTACTAGAGGGCTTTGTAAATATATTTGACTCATACCTGTTATGTTTTATCTGTGTTATCTGGAGCTTTTCTCCCCAGGCCTCCACTGAAAATGGACATATATCCAGTCAAACTATCCCAGTCAACAAATGTAAAATAAAATAAAATAAATAAAGTGCATCTATGTCTTCTTTTTTGGTGTTTTTTTCAATTCCTTTTACCCTGTTTCCCAATTCTCTATAAAACTTTTTTGGGTCATCAATAAATTGCTTATTTTGTACTTTTCCTTTATATTTATCTGCATATCTTCTAAGTTTTTCTGCCTGTACTGATATTTTAATTTATTATTTGAGATAGTGCAGGATAGATCTCGTTCTATTTTGATACTGTGCATTGCTTTTATCACTTCTATTTCCTGAGTATTTTTGTTCATCTGTTCCCTCTTCTATGTTCTTCTAACAGTGACACTTCTTGGCTTAATTGTTTTATAGTTCTCTCTTCGATACTTCCATGATGGCATTTGATTTCTCCCCTTCCTTTCCCTTACTGCCCTGTGTTTTTGTGGTAAGACTTTATCTGTTATTATTTAGCTGCACAATAATACATCCTATTTACTTCTGTTATATCGCATGAATTTATAGTCCGTAAAAACAAAAAACACTGAGTAAACATGCAAAGCACTAAAACTACAAAAATACTTTGTTTATTCCAAGATCACATGAATCTTTACGAACGGTCTTAATTACTGTGCTCATTTGTTTTATCAAACTTCTAACTTTTAGGGTTTTGTTGACTTACTGTAATCTATTTCTTTCATTGATCTTAATATGTCTGTCCATCTCTATTAAATCAAGCAACTCTTCTCCTAGATCATTTTCTTCTAAGCTGAGGGCACATTCTTTGTTCTTCATTCCCTGTGGGCATTCTGTAGAAAGTTCCAGCGCATGTTCCTGTGCCACATTCTCTTCAGTTTCATTTTGTGTTATCCCTTGCTCCTTCATATGGGAACTCACTGGCCTATCACTCCACAGCATTGACTACATCAGAGTTGCCACAGGTTCCTGTTCCTCCCATTGCTATGCAACTCCATCTGAACATTTGTACTGGTTTCCTGTGGAAGGCTCCAAAGTATCTTAAAATGGAAACTGATCAGCTGTTTCCCACTCCACTGATTTCTCCTTAACTTGGGGATCTAGTGCTCTATCCTGCTGTGAAACACTCCACTGATTTCTCCTTAACTTGGGGATCTAGTGCTCTATCCTGCTGTGATATTATCCAAGTTAGATTTTCTAACATCCTTAACTTTGCAGGTAATCCATAACCTCAGTTTCTTTTTTCTTTAACTTCTCCATTAATAATCTTTTTTTCTGCTTTTCCTCTTTGTTTTCTTATGTTTGTATTGTAAAATTTTCCATGTCTGGATGCCTTTGCCATTATTTCTTTTCAAATATCTTTGGTGCTGCTCTTTTTGTATTATATATATATATACATATATATATATATATATATATATATATATATATATATATATACATAGTGGTGCAGCCATGCAGCGGTTACCATTGTCACCTCACAGCAAGAGGTTCTCCAGTTTGATTCTCACCTGGGGTGCTTTCTGTATAGAGTCTGCATGTCCTCCCTGTGTTGGCGTAGGTTTCCTCTGGGTATTCAGGTTTCCTCCCACATTCCAAAGACATGCATCTGGAGCATTTCTACGGGGGCCTCTGGTGAAAATGGGCTCTGTCCCAGTCAGACTTTCCCAGTAAATAAATGTTAAATAAATAAAATTAGTTTTTCTTTCTCCTTTGAATAGATATTGCACCATATTAAATGTATTTTTCCTTCTCATGTCCATATTTCTTCTTCAAATATCTCCTGCTCTTCCAGTTTTTCCTTACTTTGGGGACTCGTTCCTTCATGCTGTGCTATAACCTGTGTTAGACTTTCTACACTAAATCATTCACTTGACAAGTTCATAGGTTCATAGGTTCATAGGTTCATACTAGGCTATCTGCCCTAGGGCATTTATAAGCCTAGCCAGAGTGTGTTTGGCTTTTGCCACCCATTTTAAATGAATTTTGCTATGCCCTTTTTCTAGGTTATTATACTGTGCCTCTGTCTAACAGTGACACAGAAGTGATACCTGGGGTAAACCTACGATCTCCCATCCACTCATCAAGATTCCTCTTGAAGAGAGTCAATGAGGGACTCTGCCTAACCTGGACTGGGATTTTATTCCAGAGTAAAGGGAGCCTCTGGGTTATGAATCTGTCCCTCCAGCATGTCCTATTTATTTCAGTGCTGAGGTTCAAGTCTCTCGAGCACGTAGCTCGATGGGATTTGGATTTTCTGAGGTGCCAGGTTGGACATGGCTTTATACATCAGGCACAGATCGTCTCTGAGCAGGCGGTATGCCACTGAGTAGAGCTGGAGTTTCTTTAACCGGGCAGCATATGGCATCTGTTTGAGCCCTTTGATCCTCTTGGTGAGGTACTTTTGGGATCTTTCCAGTTGCTGCAAGTGTCTGGTAAGGTACATCCCAAAAGGGGCATTGTACTCAATTATGGGCCTGATGAGGGATGAGTAAAGAGGCACAATGACCTCCCCTGATCTAGATGTGAATCCCTTCATGATTAGGTGGGCTATATAAAATGTTTTTCTAACCACTTTGGCCACGTGGTTGTCAAATGAGAGATTGCTATCAACTTGGGTCTCCAGGTCCCTAATTACTTCTTCCTTACTTAATGGATTACCACCTATGTGGTAATTTGTGGGCACTTTGTTTTTGCCAAAGTGGATGACTATACACTTTTTGGCGTTTAGCTTGAGGCTATGGCTCTGGCACCAGTTGTCTGTTTCTATGAGGCCGTTTTGTAGGATGCTTGTGTCGGCTGGAGAGTCGATCATGGCACCCAGTTTGCAGTTATCTGTGAACTTGGTCAGCCACAGTCCTTCCATGTTGGCCTGTACCTCCGAGAAATATATATCGAACAAGAGAGGTCCCAGGACTGAGCCTTGTGGGACGCCACTTATAACTGCTTTGGAGTCTGACATGGCTCCAGCAATTCTAACCATGTGGGTTCTGTCCTTGAGCCAGTTTGCAACCCATCTAGTGACATAGGGGTTTATATTTAAGCTGGTGAGCTTATCTAAAATGCCCGAGTGGGGTATTGTATCGAAGGCTTTTGCGAGGTCCAGGTAGGCTGTGTGGACCACCTTCCCCACATCAATGGCCTTGGTGACTGTTTCAAAGAAATTGGCCAGGTTTAAGAGGCAGGATCTGCCCTTAACAAAGCCAAATTGGGTAGGATCCAGTGTCTGTAGGTCCCCAATATCTTTATTTATGAGGTCCATGATGATCCTTTCCATAGCATTGCAGACCAAGCTAGTCAGGCTTATGGGGCGATAGTTTCCAGGATCCATTGAGGCACCACCTTTGTGGAGAGGGACCACTGTTGCTGTACGCCACTCTTTGGGTACATATCCTGTAGTAAGGCTCAGATTGAACAGTAGTTTTATGTTTGGGTTTAGCTCTTCTTGGAGTTCATGTAGGACGCAGCCCAGGACACCGTCTGGTCCCATTGATGCTGTGTTTTTTGCTTTAGAGAGGGCGGCTCTTACATGAGCATCTGAGATGTCAGGGGGGTAGCACTCTGCTGGGATAGATATTTGCCCTTTTGGTGGGGGGGGGGGGACTTTGCGCTGAACCTGTCAGCTAGGATGTTGGCAATGTCTGTGGGCTCGGTGTATTTTTTGTCATTTTGGACTAATTCTGAGCATATCTGGGAAGTCCCACCCAGGTTCCTAACATAACTAAAGAAAGCCTTGTGATTATCCTTAGTGTCCTGTGCAATTTTTCTCTCGAAGCTGGCCTTAGACGATTTTATGAGTGCCCGTAGTTTTCCATAAGTTCAACTTTTATTTTTTTTAACGTTTACTTTACTAATCTTCTATTCTTCATTCCCTCTTTGTGATCTTATTTTTTTATTGTGAAATGTTCCATGTCTGGATGTCTCTGCCTGCATTTCTCTTCAAATATCTTTGGGCTGACTTTTTGTGTTGATTAATTTGGCTTTCTCCTTTGCATATCAGATTTCTATTTCTTTCCCATGTCCATAGTTTGTTTTTATACATTTTATACCTTTTAAAAGTCTCTAGATTTTGTTCTTTATATTTTTTTCACTTCCTCAGTTGCTTCTTTTTCCAAGCAGCACAAGGTTTGGGGGTTTCTTGGTCTTTATAATGTTTTTCACAATATTGTTGTATTAATGAATAGTATATCTATAAGAACAACTGTACAAGTTCAGATATTTTAGTCATTCATGATAACTTAAATTTTCACATCCATGGATGACTATGGTATATCCTGCTGTACTATTTCCAGTTTATTCATGCTTGTTTTCTTATAAAGTTTCCATATTGTCATTCCATACTCAGATTTGGGTCTAATGTGACTAACAATGGCTTCATCAGTTCTGATTTCCTAGACTTCATAAATCTTTTTATACAAACTATAGTTCTATAACTAGTAACCAGTTTGTTGATGTGATTAGAAAAACTCTAAGTTGGATCTACACGTGCACCCAGGAGTCACAAAAGGAAATACTGCCAGCCCAGCTATCTGGAATTTTGTAAATAATTCTACGTCATTTGTGAATATTGATATGATTCATACATAAGTGTGTGTGTAAAGGTGTAAAGTACTGAGCTAAAATGTAACCACAGCATGCCCTGCTGGCTTAGAATAGAAATGTATATAAACTATTGTAATTGTGTAAATGTATATGTTTTAAAAGTAGAAACTAGAACATAGAGGGTTAACTTGCAAAACTTCAACAAAATAAGTTGAAATTAAATTGGTTTATGATTGTGCTATAAAAGTTTTCTCTCAGTTTCAGTTCAGTAGCAAACACAATGTCTAGAGCTAGACATTTTTGTATTGTCTTGGAAGAAAAGTAATTACTAGGATTGTGATGTAGAATAGTTTTATTGTTTTTTGACTTCTAGGATCTCCAAACGTCTAAGAGATGTGTATTTCTCAAAGGGATATGCTAAAATTCTGTTAGTTTCTGACAAAGGCAGTTTAGCTTGGGAACTGAAGTCAGATGACAAAAAGTGATGTCATCCAAACTAACCCAGCAGTAATATTTGATATTAATTTAAGAACTCTCTCAGAGAGAGAGAGAGAGAGAGAGACAGAGACGGGGCATTTTTGTATTTTGCCTTTGACCTGGAAACATCCTCTCATCACTACATCTGCACTTGCCTTGCTGTAAGTAAGTTTTTTAGGGCATAGTAACTCTTTTATATTTAGATAGAAATATAGTATAGTACAGCTTAGATGTTTTCTTTATTTATTTGAGACTGTCCTGCAATGTTGTTTTAAATATTTCCTGTGATTTTGAACTCTGAAGTAACTGTGTTTGCTGAGTATTGTCTTGTTCTTTTACTATTTATTATTGAATATATTTAAACCTATCATTGTGGCTGATATTTGTGAGACATATTTAAGCTCTTAGAGTACTTGCATATCTATTTGGTGAAACTGTACAGGCCACTCCTAAATAGCCTTGCTCTTGGTCAGACTACCATTTGGATTAATAATAACATTACACAGTAAGACTGGACACCCTTTGTTAATGGCCTTAAATCAGGTGATAAGTAATGGCTAGTGGCAGTGGAAACTACCTTACAGTCTGGTCAGAAGGGGGCATAGCTAGTAAACCTGTGCCAGCCTTTCCCAGGAGTGAGTGAGTGTGTGTGTGTATGTGTGTGTGTGTGTGTGTGTGTGTGTGTGTGTGTGTGTGTGTGTGTGTGTGTGTGTGTGTGTGTGTGTGTGTGTCTTTGTATATTAATCAAATCTCAAAGAGTTTGTGTGTCAGCTACTTGGGCAGGGACATGAAGTATTGATTGGACAGAGAGGGTACTGGATATCTTGATTTGGCCACTCCACTGAGATCTCAACCCTATAGCTGTACCAGTGGGAGTCTTACTGGGGATCTGGAGAAAGAGAGAGAAACCAGCCCCAGACTGACTGTGATCTCTGTGTGCTCTTAAGAGAAATTGCACTTTACTGTGTGTATACTTGTCATCTTCGCAGTGTGTACATTCCCCACTGTTGCCAGTGGTGAGAACTGAGGCTCCTTGATTACTGGGTCAGTGCACGGGTGTCACACCAGGTCCTTAAATTAATCTACAGTTTTGATCAATGTGTGCTGTAGTAAATATTTACATTTCAATAAATCTCATATGCTTAGTTTTTAATGTATTTATCAGCATATTATTCTCCTTGCCCAAGTGGTTAATTTAGTCAAGTTCTTTTGCAGACATGCCTTATCTGTAAAACATGTAAGCAGTTTACCCAATTTCAGGTCATCTGCATATAGACTGTAGAACACCTCAGATGAAAATGTTAGGTTTGAAAGATACAATCTAAACAGGTAAGGGCCTAGGACAAAGCCCTGTGGGACACCCTGACTGTAACCAAGAATTTCACCTGTCCAGTTGCTGTATGATACTTAACATGTCCTATTTGTAAGCCATGCAGTTATCCATCTTATCAAGAACACATCGATACCTAGCTGTTCTAATTTAATGATCAGTTTTTTTGTGTATGACCCTGTCAAATGTTGTTGTTGTTGTTGCTTGTCTTTCGGCTTTTCCCGGTTAGGGGTCGCCACAGCGGAACTCTGGTCTGCTAATGATTGGCAGTAGATTTTCACAAACGCCGAGGTACCAGCTCGACGTTCAACCTTCAACGAAGGCACGCCCATTTACGCATGTCTTTCGAATGCCCTCCCAACCACGGGGAGGACATGCAGACTCCACACAGAAGCCACTCCCCGCACTCCAGCCGAGAATCAAATGCTGAAACTAAATCTATATAAATGGCATCACAGCACAATTTTTCATTCATAGCTGTTATTATATTGTTATAAAACATCATGTCACAGATGGTAATAGATCTATTTTCAACATATGCATGCTGATATATGGTTTCAAGTCCCAACCTATCCAATTCTGACATTAACTTATCCAATATTATCTTCTCCATTATTTTTCCACAACATGAAAGTAGACTTTGGGTTTGTCCTACTCCCTTTCCCTTGAAGACATGTTTAATAAGTGCATGTCTCCAGTCTTGAAGACTCTCCCCATATTTATATGATCTAGTAAATAATAGATATAATGGTACTGTAAGATCTTGCTGACACGTTCTCAGGTCATTACTGATCTCCTCACTGTGCTTTGCTTGGATCCAGTATCTGAGGTTACCTGGATGACACCAGGACAACTTATCACCCCCTTTGTGGAGCCAAACTGTTTTGCATAAGATTTTGTAAATATATTTATAACATGTTGTATCTGTGAATGTTAGAATCTACACACAGTTTATCAATTTGTATGTCTTTACTCATTCCATATCTTATCTGAATAGTTTTCTATTATGCTGAATATCTTTATATAAATTTTCTTCAAAATTTTCTTGATCTTGTCTCACACTATGCTTAATTGGTTTGTCCAGCTTGTTCAATTCAGTTTTCAAAGTTGCAGTTTGACCTCTCGTCCATTTCATATATGTTTTGTCTCTTTCCTTAATCAGATATCTTGTCCTTATGGAACTATATCCCCCTGATGTTGTACGCCTAGATCCTGATGTTAAACATTCTTTTTGATTTTTTTTTGCACTCAGACAATTTCTATTTAAAAACTTTCCACATCTCATCTGCAGTTTTTTCCACTGATCACATTGCTCCATTTAGGTTTACATGGTTACTATTTTGCTTCCATATAATCTATAATTAATCTTCTGTACATTGGTTTAAATTAACCTTTACAACCCCATGATCACTGCACACCAACAGTGGTAAAACTTGACTTGAAGTAACAGCAATTTTATTAGGAACACAAACAATGTCTAGTATGTTGTGTTCCCTGGTAGTTTTTTTTTTTTTTACAATCTGAAGCAATTGTCCCTGAATATACTCTGTGAATAATTTCCTTACTAATGTTGTTGAATCAATATTATTCCAGTCTGTTTCTGGTAAATTTAAGTCCCCAGCTAATATTATTCTTCCCTCCTGTGTTTCATGTAAGAAATATATGAATTCCTCTAGGTCATCTGCACTTGACTTTGGTGGTCTATACACTCCAACAATTGTTATGTGTTCCAGGATTGTCTTTAGTCTATAATATTGGTGTTATCACTGAACATGTAATAATCACAGGTCTCATAACAATCTTTAATCCCTATCATACCGCCTCCACCTAATTTTTTGTTAGAATGTCTGTTACAGTAAAAACATTTATTCCCTGACAGAACTGGTTTCCAGTCATTGTTCTTTAACCATGTTTCACAAACAATAACAACAACACGGTGGAAAAGTAGCAGATTTTCCATTAAAAAACTTTATTATTAATGCTCCTAGCATTAACATCCATCAGAGATGCATCAGAAGTTGGTATCTGTGAAATGTTAAATTTTCAATCTGGCAAAAATCCTGTCTAGTGTTTGTCAAATATTGCAAAATATCTGCTGCAAAAAGTCTCTTCCCTGATCTTAACAAATGCACACCATCCTGTCTGAACACACACTTGCCCAAACTAGGTTTGGATGCTCAACACATTTCCATTTTTTTAAAACGGGACATTTTTTCCATGTAGGTATTTATCCCAAAAATCTTTTCATTTACAGTGGCCTGACTATCGTTTCTATATATGATTTGTGAAAAATATGTCCTAACACCAGTAAAAGCTATACTATCCAAGAGGGCTGTCAGTTTCCTACTAATAGTCAGAAAGTCCTTGTGGATACGATCATTTGTACGAACATGAACAACAGATCTATACTTCCTTACATTAAAGCATTCCAAGGTTTGTCGCACATCTTTTATTTTTGCTCATGGCTAGCATAACACTATTCGATGTTCATTATTTTCTCCGCAAATTTATGTATCTGACACTCTAATAATAGAATCTCCAGTTACAAGAATATCTTTTCTGACTATATCTGAAAAAATATTCAACTTCTAATACAGTAATATCTTCTCTATCAATTGTTACAAAGGAACGATCTTCATCACCTTCAATCTTATTAATCCCACCGTTTTCATTGTGTATTAAATTTGCAAGCATACAATTCTCATCCAGCTGGCTTTGTACATCCACAGCTTGAACCATGTAGTCAACATCTGTCTTTCTCTTCTCTTTTCTTACAGTAATGTTCTTCAGTCTTTCCACATTTAATTTTCTTTCTTCCTTTTCAACTGCCCCTTGCCTTTTTTTTTTTTCTATCTTTTCTTTCGGAAAAATTATGCCTTTTTCTGTAGACTGAAGGCTTTCTGATAGACAAAGGTTTCATTCCCTGTAATCTGTATATTACATGACAAAGCAGTATCCTTTTTAGTACATATTCCTTTTACTTTACAAACATTTATCAGTTTCTTTTTCTTTCTTGTTATTTGTTGTGAATTTCTTCCTTTCTTAATTTTTTGTTTCTAAATACTCTGAATCCTCAGATTGATGAATTCTTGTATCCAGAATTCCAAAGTTTTCAGGGGTGTCATCTTGTTTTATAGAGATTAAATTAAATTTACAGACAATAGACACATAATTTCCTAAACGTGTTCTATTTGCTCATTATTGGCATACTCATTTAAGAAATCCACAATCAGCTCCAAACAAATAAAAAATTATAAAAGGAAAGAATAATCAAATCAGTAACCACAGAATTCAAAGAGAGCTTAAATCAAATTCTATGAGAAAAAAAAAATCATACAGTCAATATACAAATAAACAGCAAAACAGCAAAAAGAAGCAGACTAGCTGGTAAAAGAACCCAAACGTGTATTCAAACCAGACCGGCAGAGTGGATAAAAACTCTTTAATCCAAATCACTGAACAATAAAACACAGTAGAAACACTGTATAAAATAAGAACAAATTAAAACAGATGAGTGGTTTCACACCTTCAAGGTGCTTCATCAGATCAAACAACATACCTTCAACCTGTATAAATAGCCCTCTCATGTCTTCAAACCACATGACCTGAGAGTTGGTCTTAAAGTATATACTCATTAAGCCATTTACCACATGTAGCCTTTAACAATAAAATCCACTTTGCCTCCAGATACTCTGTATATGTTCTAACACCACCCTCTCTCCTATCTAACCTCAACCAGTCTATCACCATAAACTTAAAGCTATGTGAAATCCCTTCTGATTTAACATGTTTAGACAGAGCACTATTCATACTTAGTTTAGAGATGCTATAGAGATGCTCTCTAACCCTATCCTTCAAACACCTATTCATCTTCCTAAAATAGAAATGTTGGCAAACATCACAGATGGCAAGGTATAACAACATTCTTGGAGGAGCAACTAGCTCTAACCTTAAATTCATAAAAATGACCAGTATCTGGATGTTGGAAGCAGTTGCCGCTACTTATATAATTGCAAATATTACACGCTCTGCACTCAAAAGTACCATAACCACCAGTGCCCAGATCAATATCAATATACAACTGAATGCTAAAGTAAGTACAGTTTGGAATTGTTAAATTGATTGGAGAAGGGGTTTAGAGAAGGTATTAAATTAATATAGGTTCTTTGGCTGATTTTAATGGTCTGAAGAAGCAAGCCTGATACTCAGGAAAGCGCTTACCGATATTTAATAAAACTGGATTTTATACCCTGGCCGTGTTTCAAACTGCACGCTTTTTTGGATTTCTTACAATTTTTGTAGTAGTGTACAGTCTGTTTATCTTAGCTGCTGATGTGCTTACTGTTTTGTCTAAGTACTGTAAATATGTTGCTCCAACCATACGTAATTCCTTTATGTCATGTGCAGTAGCTCACTATTGCTCACAGTCATACTTCTTTTTAACAGTAAAGATCAATAAATCACAAACCAAGATAGGATTGTTTAGATGAGCTCTGGATTGTCCTCTCTGTAGTCTGTGTGAATGTATAGCTGACTAGGCCCGTTGGGATGGCTAGAGCCTGCTTGTCAAAAACCTATCCCTTTCTAAAAACCAACAATGAAAATTAAAGATAGAATGAAATATAAATCAAAGTAAATCTTCTTGTCTACAAGCTATCCCTTTCTTCCTACAAACAGTAAAAAACAGTGGTAAAAATAAAATATAAATTCAAATAAAACTTCTCTTACCAGTCAACTCTACAGTAAATCACAAACCAAGATAGGATTGCTTAGATAGTTTCTGGAATGTCCTCATTACAGTCTGTATAAATTTATAGCTGACTAGGAACCTTGGGATGGCTAGAGCTTCCCTGTCTAAAACCTATCCCCTTCTAACAGCCAACAGTGAGAATTAAAGGTGAAACAAAATATAAATCAAAGTAAGCAAAAAACAACAGATGGGCCCAGTGATGACAGCAGGACTTGTGGATAAATTTGTCTTTAATACACAATACACAAACAAAATCTGGACATAAGCGCTTTCGTAGTATCACTAGTTCATCAGATGTAACACACCATTACATAACCCCTCCTTAAATACTCTAAAGCAAGGTCACATGTAAAACACATTTAATGGTAAAAACATTATAAATTAATACATACTACAATCAGTTGCATGAT
Organism: Protopterus annectens; assembly: GCF_019279795.1. Classification (NCBI taxonomy): domain Eukaryota; kingdom Metazoa; phylum Chordata; order Ceratodontiformes; family Protopteridae; genus Protopterus; species Protopterus annectens. Next base: position 37,425,719 of record NC_056741.1, read on the forward strand.
TTTAGTTCCTATTGGAATTTGGCTGAGTCAAAATTTTTATTATTTCTAATATTTCTAAGTAATGGTTGTTGGGGATTGATGGCTTTGTGATTAATTATATATGTGAGATGCTGATCGCTTAGACTATCGGGGAGGGTACCAGAGGTGTACAATTAGGGGTGACTATTAATGAGTACTCAGTCTAGTATGCTTTCTTTTTGGTTGGGTTTACCTATCTTGGTAGGGGTGTTAATGATTTGTACAAATGCAGGCAGGTTAATATGGGTGGTTGGGGATTCTGATGAACAAGTGGCCCAGTTTATATTAAAGTCTCCAATAAGTAGGGCTTCTTGGGGGTAGTGACTAGATACCCAGTGTATGGTGTCTTCAAGTGTAGCTGTATTGTTACCTGGGGAATGTACATGCAGATGATATTAATGCATTTACATTTGTTAAGTTGCAGTTTGGTGGCTAGAATCTCTGAGTTATTAATCCAAGGTGGTTGTATTACATCTGTGGTTACATTCAACTCTGATTTATAGAGTACAGCTACCCCACCCACCTTCCTGGAAGCACAGTCCAACCTGTGTATGTTATACACAGGTGGTAATACTTCATTGTCTGTAGTGTTAGGTTTTAACCAGATCTCAGATATACAGAGAATCTCAGGGAAGTGAACAGCAAGGAATGCATGCAGTTCATGTACCTTGTTGTTAATGCTTCTAATATTAAGATGACAGGTTAGGAGGGAGTTAGATGGCCTGTTAATTGTAGGTTTGTAGCTTAGGTTACATGTAGAGGGGATGTTTGTGTCGGAGGTGGATGGACCAGGGTTGGGGTGTATATCCCCACCATGTATTAAGCTAGGTCAATGCTTGGTGATAAGTTTCAGGAATTTGTCTACATGTTTGTGGTAGTGTTTGGATCTAGAGCTGATATTTCTGTTGTTGACATGTAGGAAGAGTGAACAAGATGTTGGATATGTCCCGGTACTGTAAGTATGGTTGAAAGTGGGATGGTTGGCAACTAGGGTGATAGTGTGGGCCTTTGGGACTAGAAGTCCTGTGACAGACTGATTTTCATATAAGGTAAGGAAGTATGGGGCTAGTAAGAGGGGTAGTAGAAAGGAGTTTATCATTGTTTGGGATACGGCTAGAGTGATGAGAAACTTTTGTACCTGGTAATGCAGTACCAGAAGATAGGGTGGTTAGGTAACTGTATCGGAAGGGGGTGGGAGACTGCCAGATGAAAGCTGATAGGTGCTGGTAAATAGTAGGTAGAGGGTTAGGGAGGGGATTAACTATCCCAGCAGGAAGGCGATAGGACCTAGTAAGTGGGGGAGTGGCTAATGTGTTAGCAATCTAGAGGCAGTGGGGGCAGGTGGAAATTGAGGGCAGGAAGGGGAGTGAAGTGAGCCTGAGCATAGTGAGGGCAAATGGAGCGGGGCTATTGTGAATTCCTAGGTTGTCTAGTCTGCCTTAGAGCAGTTAGGTGGATATTATGGCACTGATATGCACTTAATTTTGTTAGTTTATAGTTTTAATTTATGCCAGGTTATGCTTTTAGGTTTTGTCCTTTTGTGATACAATTTTATAATGACTTTGCTGAAGTTAGTACAATTTGGGGGGTGTTTTAATGGTAGATTTACAACTATTAGAGGGCAGGGATAAGCTACTTTTTAGTTAGGGGCGGGAGTTAGCCAATTCAAAAGGAGACAAACTATAGGTGCCTTATTTTCAACTATTTTATGCACTTCTGTTTTACTGCATATCTGTTTAATCTGTGCAACTGCTTTTTAGTCTCATTTTTGTTGTCTGTTTGAGCTGAATATCTGTTACTGCTTGTGACATTTGGCGCTTGTAGTGAAATCTTTTGTCTAGAGAGGCATAGCTGCAGCTTTGTGGGAGAGAGAATCAGTCTGGTTTGATCTAGCTAGAAGCATTCCTGCAGCACTGTGTTATTTTGATTGGATAATTTGGCTGGTTTCTGTTTCTCTGTCTTTGATAGGTAATGTTTTAAACCAGTTTGTACGTGTTTTCTCAAGCTGTTCAAAGCTGAAGTGAGAGGCCTTCTGCCATTTGCTCTGCTGTGATACTGGAAAATGATAAGTGCTTATTTTCAACTGTTTTCTGCACTTCAGTTTCACTGTATATCTGTGTAATCTGTGCAACTGTTTTTTTAGATCACTCCCACCTGTCCAGTTGCTGTTGTGATCTTAACGCATAGTGGCTTTGAGTTGCCCACCTCTAGTACAAAGTTGATACTGGACACTCCTCCCAGTCACATTACATCAGCTCATTCTACTGTTTATAGTGAGAACTTTGTAAAGGCCCACCCCTTTAGCTTCTCAACCTTGAATTATCTTATCTTCTGTCTCCTCACTTTCTACTAAAAAAGAAAAAAAAAAACAGAAAAAAGAAAAAAAAACTGTACCTCTTCCTACCTCATTTTGCTGCTTATGTTTAGGTGTTCAACTGCATTTAGTTTGCCATATTTATTACTGCCTGTTAGTAGCCTCATTAAATTGATGACAGTATTCTACTGAATTGCTGCTTTATTTGTGCTGTCTGTTACTGTTGTAATTGTGAGCTACTGTTTTAAAGCAATCTACTGATTAACTACATGTCATTGCTATCTACTGCAATTCATTACTGTTTAACTGTATTTTACTGCATTTTATTGCTGTTTTAACTGTATTTTTCATACTGTGAGTCCTGTTCTTATGACTATAAGTGATTAATCTGTGCTTCATTGTGAGTTTTTATTACTCTGTTCTTAACCTTAAAATTGAGTAGCATAGTCTAGATACAGGTCTGCTGCATCCAGATCTTCAGCTGCATGGTCTTTAACCCTTTTTGAGGTATTCCAGCTACACATTTTGCCTTCGTAGCGCTTGTGTTATTACCTAGTAGTACTACTCTTAGGCCTTCCTCCCTTTACTCTCTTAGCTGTTACAGTTTCTGACAAATATGGATGGACAATGTCCTACATGTTCTCCTGGCGGTCTGGTTGATATGGGCATCCTGAGACAGTGTAGCAACTGCCTCATGTACACGGACAACTCTCTACTACTACCACCTACAAACACATTTGTGAGAGATGCAATTACATCAAGCACCTAGTGTCATTGCTCTCTCCCCCACAAGCCAGTATATCTGCCACTGAGAAGGTTGGCAACATGAGCATCACATCTCAAACACCACCCACACCAACACAACACTCCCACACATATGCCGAGGTTCTCAACAAAAGCATACACAAGCAAAAGAGATCTACATGGCATAAATACATGCAAAGTCCACTGCCCACCACACCAAACACCACACATAGTCCAAACACCTGTGTCTCACAGCTACTAAGGCCTAAACATAAACCCAACATATTAGTCATAGGCAACTCCATTGTGAGACACAAAGATGTGCCCCTCACCAGGCTGGATAAGTAGAAAGGCACAGTTAGTTGTTTGTTGGGTGCTAGAATCTGCCATATCACCAATGCACTCAATTCTCTAAACAGGTACTGCAATGACTCTGTCATAGTCCATGTTGGCGTGAATGACTTGGGAAGTACCTCAGTGGACTACATGAAGAGAAACATGATCGAGCTCACTGAGTATGTGTCACAGGCAGGTATGTTCCTAGCCTTAAGCAGTATTCTACTGTCACCCAGAATGATGCCTCAGTACAAACAGAAAATTATTGACTTTAACAATTAGCTTAGTTTATGGTATCATTCCAAGGGGATCCAGTACCCGACAGCCTGGGATGACATGATTTACAAACCACGATGCTTGCCAGAGATGACCTGCATCTGTCTCCCCTGGGCTTCAGGCTCCTGGCAAAGGCTCTTGCCTCCCTGTAGTGCCTTTTTTAGGCAATACAATGAGGTCAAAACTACCAACATGGAAATTTCATCAAAGCGTAAATTAAAGGTCATGCTGCTAAACACTACGAGTCTAAACATGAAACTGCACTCATTGCAAGCATTTTTAACCCTGAAAGAAGCTGACATTTGAGTCATTCATTCAGACCCCAAAACCATGGGCAGCAAAACAAAAGGAGGTGAAGTTGCAATATATATATAAAAGACATACACACCTCTAGGCTGGTCAAACAGTATGATGCACAGGAAACACTCCAGGTGCAGTTAAAAATTGACAAGACCCCTAGTCAAATCATAGCTAGCTATAGGTCTCCAACTCTGACTCAGATGCCCACTCCACCTATCTGGAGACCTCTTCGAATCTATCAAGATATAACCCATTACCCTGATCCTGGGCAACTTTATCCTACCATAAACTGGAAGAAATACTCATGCCAAAACACAAATTCCCAGAGATTCCTTGATTTTGGCAATGCAAATGCCTTGGACCAGTTGGTTGACACCCCCAAAAAAGGTGAAACTATCTTGGACATAGTATTAACCAACATGAGTAACCATTGAAGCATCCATACAGTGTCATCATCCCTGGTAAGATCAGACCAGAAAGTAGTCACTTTTGAAATCACCATCTCCACCAACCCTCCCTAGATAGAGTCAAACAAAAAAAAAACTTCTCCAAAGCTGATTACAACCTCCGGAGGGAAAGTATAAACAGCTTTACAGCCCCCTCCATACGAACTGGCACATATGTCCAAACCTACACCAAAGTACTATATGAGCATTTATATAGCTGCATGGAATCAGTAATACCAGACAGGATAAAACCATCCTACTCAAGGAAGAGTAAACCTGTCTGGTGGACATCTACAATAAAAAACTCAATAATAAAAGGAAAGATTTGCTGTCCTGGACCAAGAATGAGCAGGTGCCTAATTAGAAGCAATCTCTCCATAGCCTGAACAAGCAAATAAGAGGACTAGTGAAATCATCCAAAGCAAACTTCAAGTCAAAACTGGCCACATCTACTAAAGACAATCATAAGGCCTTCTTCACAATTGTCTGCAGTCTCAAGGGAAGCACCCAGATCTGCACAGAACTGGTGGTCAAGGACACCATATACACAAACACTGTAGATGTAGCCAACCTGCTGGCAGACAGGTTCAGTGAAAAGTTTACTCCTCTGTTCCCCCCATCAGTAAAATAGGACATCCCCATTACCTACCCCACCCCTTATCACCAGGGAGTCCTCACTGCCCTCTCAAAGGCAAAATATACAGCCTCCATGGGACGCAGTAACATCCCAGGCTGCATCCTACATGAACTCAGGCAGGAACTTGCAGCATCATTAGGCACCCTATTCAACCAAAGCCTGAGTACTGACTTTGTCCCAGCTGAGTGGACAGCTGCTGTCATCCCTTTGCACCAAGGTGGAGCATCCACTGATCCAGGAAATTATAGACCCATCAGCCTAACTAGCCTGATCTGAACAAGCAAATAAGAGGACTAGTGAAATCATCCAAAGCAAACTTCAAGTCCAAACTGGCCACATCTACTAAAGACAATCATAAGGCCTTCTTCACATTTGTCTGCCATCTCAAGGGAAGCACCCGGATCTGCACAGAACTGGTGGTCAAGGACACCATATACACAAACACTGTAGATGTAGCCAACCTGCTGGCAGACAGGTTCAGTGAAAATTTTACTCCGCTGTTCCCCCCATCAGTAAAATAGGACACCCCCATTACCCACCCCACCCCTTATCTCTAGGGAGTCCTCACCGCCCTCTCAAAGGCAAAAAATACAGCCTCCATGGGACACAGTAACATCCCAGGCTGCATCCTACATGAACTCAGGCAGGAACTTGCAGCACCATTAGGCATCCTATTCAACCAAAGCCTGAGTACTGACTTTGTCCCAGTCGAGTGGACAGCTGCTGTCATCCCTTTGCACCAAGGTGGAGCATCCACTGATCCAGGAAATTA